>NC_066556.1:6736404-7001404 GCF_024679095.1 Eriocheir sinensis | reverse complement strand
TTGTCGCCTCGCTAAAATATAATCCTATCAGCGAACGAATGCTCAGACAGAGGCCATTGTTACTTGATATTTCCGTGTTGAAAAGAAACGGCAAGACACAACAGGGAAATATCTCTAAACCGATACAACGCCGGCGGTTATTGTGTCGTGTTGGCGAATGAAAGGAAATAATAGTGAGCCAGAAGCCACGTCAATGTCTCCATTCTATCTTCAGTTGGCCACAAACTAATACAAAAACTTTCGTTATGATGAGGGAGTGAGTCAGCGGTTGGTGTGTGAGGTTACCGAAAAAAAGGTAACAGGGTAATAGTGACTCAGGGGCCATGCCAGTCGCTCCATTAAATATTTAACTGCCCATTAATTGATATGAAGCAGCGGTTCCCAAACTGTGGAACGGGGGGGAAAGCGTAAGAAGAAATATGTAATGGCGAATTTTATATTAAAGTCTCATTAAAATTTCCAGCACGTCATTAACTGATATTACTTTCAAAGTAACGTATGCTGTCCGCTGCAGCGAGTTGGCTCTTCCTTAAGTAACTCCTCGAATCTTAGCGGCGGTGCGTGGACTCGCTCACGGCCTGGAAGGCGGCGGGTGGCCTAAAAAGTCTTGGAACCGCTGATACAAAGGGGGTCGATAATGTTTGATGGATAAGTCAGTGGTTGATGTGACGCTTCCGAATGAATAAAAAGAAAACCAAGCAAATCTGAAAGCCATGACAGCCCTTCCCTTATACATATCAAGTCCATTAACCAATACTAATGATGCTATTCATGTCTAGCGATACGGAAAGACAAGCAAATAATAAAAATAATGAAAAAAAAAAGTTCCCTGTCTCGAACGCTCAAGTTACCCCTAAAACAAATGCGGCCCCGATACACACGCAGTAAAACGTCCAACACCCATAAACTGGCCCTGAGACTGCGGCCACGACGGAATATTACCAAATTAAGAGGCGCCATAAAGCTTCATAGAGATCTTACGAGCCACGCCACCCAGTTATTATCCTCCACGACCGAGGGGAGAGACGGGAGTGAGGGGAGAGGAAGAGGGGAATAGTGAGGGGAAAGAAGGAGGGAGGAGGGAGACAGGGAGTGAGGGAGAAATAGTTGATGGTAAAATGGAAAGAAGGAAAGGAGAGAAGGGAACGAGGGGAGAGGAAGAGGGGAATAGTGAGGGGAAAGAAGGAGGGAGGAGGGAGACAGGGAGTGAGAGAGAAATAGTTGATGGTAAAATGGAAAGAAGGAAAGGAGAGAAGGGAGTGAGGGGAGAGGAAGAGGGAAACGGTGAGGGGAAAGGAGGAAGGGTGTCAGAGAAAATGCAGGACAAAGTGAGAGTTGAGGGGAAATGAGAGAGATTGAGAATGAGGAGAGGATGTGGGGGGGGGGGAGGAGAGAAAAGGGGGGAGTGATAATGAGGGGAAAGAGGGAGGAAAGGAGTCGGAGGAAATGAGGGCGACAGGAAGGGAGAGAGAGTTTAGGGGGAAATGGGAGGACGGGAAGGAGAGAGTGGGAGAATGAGTGAGGGAAGGAAAGAGGGAGGGAGGAATATGGGTGAAGGGGAACGAGGGAGGAAAGGAAGGAAATGGTGAGGGGAGAGAAGGAAGGAAGGAAGGAAGAGAACGAGAGAAGCGGAGACAGAGAGAGTTAACAAATTGAAGAAAAAAAAACAGAAGGTGGAAAGGAATGAAGGAGGAGGGAATGAGGAAAAATGGGATTGAGAGAGAATGGTGAGGAGGATGAAGAAGAACGACAAAGAATAAGAGTGAGACAATATAGGTGGAGAAAGTGAAGGAAAAAGTGAGTGAGGGAAATAAGGAAGGAAAATAACGAAGGGAAAGAGGATAAGGAAAAGAATAGGCAACAGTAAGGCGGGAGAAAGGGATTGACAGTGGAGGGAAGGGAAGGGAAAGATAAGGAAGGGAAGGGAAGGGAACGGAAGGGAAGGGAAGGGAGTGACAGTGGAGGAAAGGGAAGGGAAGGGAAAGATAGGGAAAAAAAGGGAAGGGAAGGGAAAGATAGGGAAAGAAAGGGAAGGGAAGGGAAGGGAGTGACAATGGAGAGACAGGAAGGAAAGGAAAGGAAAGGAAAGGAAAGGAAAGGAAAGGAAAGGAAAGGAAAGGAAAGGAAAGGGAAATGAAGGAAAGGGTGTGACAAGGGAGGGAAGGGAAGGGAAGGGAAGGGAGGGGAAGGGAAGGGAAGAAGTAGTGTGATCACGTGACAAGCAGAAAAAAATATAGAATGAAAACATAAATCACCACGAGATTAAGACGAGACTGAGACCGTGTGTGATGCGATTAGGTGACGAGGAGAACACACACACACACACACACACACACACACACACACACACACACACCTTATTTCTGACGCCAATGAAACAACCAAACGTACATCTGTGAACTTGAGCGGGGTTGGGAGAGGAGGGAAAAGAGAGGAGGGGGAAGAGGAGGGGAAAGGGGATGAGCGGAAGAAAGGGGAGAGGGGAGAGGGAAAGGAGGAAAGGGCGTAGGGAGGTAAGGAATCAGGGAGGAGAGAATCTGAAGGGAAGGGAAGGAATGACTGCCAATGACTATGCGCTTATGACCTTGAACACACACACACACACACACACACACACACACACACACACACACACACACACACACACACACACACACACACACACACACACACACACACACACACACACACACACACACACACACACACATTGTCATGCATGGGGCGTCGTACTCAGGTTCCCCCCAACAGGAATTCCCACCCACCGCCCCGCCGCTGCCCCGAGGATACGGCAAAACCATTAAAAGGTATACCCATCCTTTTCTTCCCCCTTCCTCTGAGCATCCCGGGGAGGTTAGGACGCGGATAAACCCACACATACGCCCCCTTCTTCCCCCCCTCCTCCTCTTATAGGTCGCTGTTCTTAGACGCGACCAGCTCTCACATCAGCTACTTCTAAAGGCCAAAACGGAGATCGGGTTCAAGTGAGTGATTTTTTTTGGTTCAGGGTACAGAAGTAGGGTCATAAAACTGCCCCTGGAAATGCACAAAACTCCTATGAAAGCCTTGTCAAATACGCGTAAGTGTGCATGGACGCCAAAATGTTCAACAATATCTCGCATCAACTCTTTACAAAGGCCCAAAAAGAGGTCAGTTGAGTTCTCTTGATTGTTTTGGGGGGTTGAAGGTACAGAAGGAGGGTCTAATTACCACCAGGGCCATTAAACTAACCCTGAAAAGACCAAAAAATCCTACGAAAGCCTTCTCAATAGTGTGTGCATGTATACCTAAATGTTTAAGTGTATGAACCTTAGCATCTTGTGAACGGGGAGATGGGAAACACCAAGGCAACCCAATGCAAACACTTCCTCCTCTTCTCCCTCCTGCGCATCGAAGAGTAGTTTGAAGCCCATGTTTGAAACTCTACTGTGTCCGTCGGTGTCCCTGGGCGAGAGGAAATACCTAACAAATCACATTCTACTCTGAAGGTTATGTTCATCGTGTACTCCAGCAGTTAAACCTCTCGTAAACTTAAGTAAACTCATCCCTGCCCCGTCCCACCCTCGTCACCAGTGCTTTTAAGATCGGTGAAGAGCGCCACTGTACCCACTGAACGGGGACTTTAACGGAGCGCCTTAACTTTCATAGACGTGTTCATCTTTCATCTCATCTGCCACGTCCTTCCCTCCTCGTCAGCGCACCCAGGCATGTAAAGAACAACACTACCCACAAAACGCGGACTACCTTCAACGGACCGCCTTTACTCTCAAACCCGGGTTCTCGAAATGATAAAACCATGTAACCTCCTACCCCGTATTTCCGTCCTCATCAACGCATCTTAACCCTATTCGATCCGACGTTTTCAAATTTTCTGCGTTTTTCTATATGACTGTTTTCTTCTACTAGAGTTAATAAGAAAAAAAGGTGTATCGTTTTGATCGAAGTTCCTGAGGGGAGGCCAGATTTGTCCCCCCTCGGAACGGATAGGGTTAAGCAAGTAAAGAACGCCACGTAGCTCCTGAAACCTTTGACGGAACATCTTTACCCTCGATAAGACCAAGTAACATCCACTTACCCTCTTCTACCCTCTTTATCAGCTCATCTTAGAAAAGCATACCTCCACTGCAGCTGCTGAGAAAGGACTGACTACGTTTAACTCTCAAGGTCGCGTTCACAAGCAGCTCAAACCCCCGTCAAGGCGTAACGAGACGACCCGGGGACCTCAGAGCGCCACACCTTCCGCGCAATGACCATTTCTCCCGTGACTTGCAGCTCCCGCCAGGCCTTGCGGGAAGTGGTGAACGGACGTGTTTGGGGAAGTCACTCCACACGCCTCACGCCATGACGATCAAAACGCCTCCACGACGCACCGGCACGTTTTTTTTACCTTGGTTTATTTGCCTTCACCCTTACTTACCACGCCTCGACTCCCCTACCATTTGCGATACACCTTTTTTATGTTTGTCTTTGGTTTGTTTGCCCTTGTGTTACTCACCACGCCTCAACCTATCCTCCGTTTGCGATACATCATTAGTTTGTTTGTCTTCAGCTTATTTGCCTTCGCCCTCACCTACCGTGCCTCTGCCCACCTGCCATTCTGCAATACACCCTTACCTGTCTTCGGCTTATACCTGACAAACACCTGGCTTATAATGGCACTCTTGTACTTCTTAACCTTCCGTCTTGTTCCCACATTCCCACTTTCGCTGTCTATCAAGCTCTCTTTAGCCCATCATCTATACATCTTGCCCCAAAATCCCCACATTCTTTCTCTCTCATGCCCTTCAAGTGCCCTTACGCCCATTATCTTCCATCTTGCCATCACATCTCCCGTCTCTCCAGCCCTTCAATATGCCCTTTACCCACGGCTGATTAGCTCGATAAAGTGACTGTTTGCCAAGGCTCCCGCGGGGTTGGGGCGGCCCGGTCACACCAACACACGCCCTGAACGGTAAAATGAACGGATGAGCCCAGAAGAGTCCACGTCCCTCAGTTAGCGGCTCCCAGACCCGTTAGGCGTGGGCATATGGAACACGAGGCTTTTTATACCCTCCCCTACCCCCCGACGACGCTACAGCACTCGCCCGGCCGTGCCCTTTGCTGCTAGAGGCGGGGCGAGGAGAGGCGAGGCGGGGCTGGGCTGAACCACGACCCGACGAGCCGCAAAAACTGACGCCAACACTCGCCGTTGTGCTCTTTACCGCGTCCACTTTCTCCATTGCGGACTCTCGCCGACCAGAGGCAATGCGGGTACTCGATCCATAATAAGAATGAAAGAAAAAGGTCTGAAAATAAAAGTACTAAAGGAAGAAGACCGAGCGAACAATAGATAAATACCAGACACACGGATAGAGATGTAGTACTGTAGGAAGATTAAGAAAACAACTGAAAACGCCTGAAACTCAAGTGAAGAAAAGAAAGGTCAGGAAAAGAGAGCACCAAAGGAAGAAGCTCAAGTAAACAATAGACAAACACCAGACACACACGGATGGAGATGTAGTACTGTAGGAAGATTAAGAAAACAATAGAAAAGCGCCAATAGCTCACACGTGGAGATTAAGAACAGAAGAAAAATGAAGAAAACAAGAGAAGACGCCGGTAACTCATACATAGAGAAAAAAAATAGAGTAACAGGAAGAAAACAATGGAAAATACTCAGTAAGTCACACGTAGAGATGCGTGCCGAGGGAACATCAATAAAAAAAGCTCCACTATCACGCACGAATAAGGAGGTAAGTGTGTGTTTATCCTTCAATTCGACCTTCTTCGCTTTAACTAGAATCTGCTATGTTAACTTCTCGTGAGGTAAGAAAACTCAATTCAAGCACAGAGATAAAACCAAAGACAAGCCTCTACAAAACGAAAACACCGTTCGCTTCGTTTTCCTTGTTCTAAACCTATTTATGATGTTTACTTCCTGGGAGGTAAGAAAACTCAAATCAAACAAAAACAAAACAAAAGACAAGCCTCTACAAAACGAAAACACCATATACACTTCGTTTTCCTTGTTCTAAGCCTCTATTTCAAAACTCAAAAGTAGTGTAGGAGCCAGCATTACACCTTTCCCTCAGGTATTCGCGCCTTCCCACGGACACGGTCACTCGGCTCACGGACGGACGGAGCGGCTGGGCGTTCCTTTGCCTGCCTCAAGGTGACGTTGTGGTCGCCGTCACGCCCCGGAACACAGGTAGATAGACAGGTAGGCAGACACACAGACACAGGTAGAGTCAGACACAGGTAAACACAGACAGAGACAAGTAGAAACAGACAGGTAGACAGGTAAGCACAGGTAGACAGACACAAGTAGAGGAGCACAGGTAGACAGAGAGGTAGACAAAGGTACGTACACACGGCCGCCTTGAGCAACACCCTAATCGTCCCCTTCCCCAAGACACGTGACAAAGGGCGATGGTTTAATTGTTTCAAGGTATAGACAAAGCAATGAGGAAGTGAGGCAGGTTTGGTACCAAGCAAACACAAACATGAACAAACACACACACACACACATATACAAGCATGCACACGCCCCTATCCCCCCCCACACACCCCCAAACCCCCTCCCACACACACACACAAGCACACGCACACATTGACACAGTTAGATAGATAGTTAGATAGATAGATATAGGAAGATAAGGAGATAGATAGCTAGATTGACTGACAGATAGAAAGAGAAATAAATAGCGACAGAGAAAGAGAAAATAAAAAAGTTACGAAAACCCAAAGACCTTCAACACACAAGATAACTACGTTGACACACACGTAAAAAAAGAAGAATAGAAACTGAACTTGAAAGAATAAAAATGAAAACTTGACACACATTGGCAGAAAATAAAACGTCGATATTAGAGAGAAAACAAGACAATTGTCAGAAATTTCGTGAAATGTAGGTCAGAGAAAAATAAGGAATAAATAAAAAAAAAAATTAAAATCAGAAACAGCTAGGAAGAAAAACTACAAAAGGCACAAAAAATGAAAACAAGTCTAGTTGTAGCTAAAAAAAGAAAGTGAAATATAATAAAAAATCGCGGCCAAAACACAAAAAATATCACCATTGAGAGACGTTAAAGCGAATTAGGAAAAAAAAACAGATTGACTAGGTACAACATTCTTCAGGTAAATCATACAAAAGGTACAACATTCTTCAGGTAAATCATACAAAAGGTACAACATTCTTCAGGTAAATCATACAAAAAGTACAACATTCTTCAGGTAAATCATACAAAAGGTAACTTAAAAAACGTACCAATAGTTACTGAAATTCCCAGAGGCCAGTTTTGTGGACCGGAATGACCGAATTGAGTGAAAGTGGAAAGTGAGAGTGAGGAAGAGGAGAGAGGAAGAGAGAAGACGAGGAGGAGGAAGGAAATGGAAAGAGAAATCAGAAATCGGAGAGATGAAGAGGATGAAGAAGGGAACGGGAAGATAAATCAGTAATGGGAGAGATGAAGGAAGGGAGAAAAAAATAACGAGATGAATGAAAGACAAAGGAGGTAATAATTGGGAGACTGAGATAAGAGGAAGAGATGATAGAAAGAGAAAAGACGAGGAGGAAGAAGGGAATGGAAGAGAAATCAGTAATGGGAGAGATGAAGGAAGGGAGAAAAACAGAACGAGATGAATGAAAGACGAAGGAGATAATAACTGGAAGATTAAGATAAGAGGGAGAGGAGATAGAAAGAGAGAAGACGAGGAGGAAGAAGGGAACGGGAAAGAGAAATCAGTAATGGGAGAGATGAAGGAAGGAGAAAAAAACAACGAAATGAATGAAAGACAAAGGAGATAACTGGAAGACTGAGATAAGAGTGAGGGAGAGAAGATAGAAAGAGAGAAGACGAGGAGGAGGAAGGGAACGGGAAGAGAAATCAGAAATGGGAGATGATGGAAGGGAGAAAAAAAAATATTGCAAGATGGATGAAAAACGAAGAATATAATAATTGGGAGAGTAAGATAAGAGGGAGAGGAGATAGAAAGAGAGAAGACGAGGAGGAGAAAGAAGGGAACGAGAAAAGAAATCAGAAATCGGAGAGGAAGGAACGGAATGAAACAAAAACAAAACGAGATGAATGAAAGACGAAGAAGATGATTGAGAGACTGAGATGAGACTGACGACAAAAAACGGACGAATGAATAAAGAAAACACGAGTAAATAAAAATAAAAAAACGAACAGAGGGAAGAAGAGAATAAGAAGAGAAGAAACTAAACTTGAAATGATAATAAAAAAGAAAACTTGACACGACTAGAAAGGAAACGCGTCGAAGTTAAAGAGAAAACAAGACAATTGGGATTATATCTATTTCTATTTTTATTTCATTTTATTTATTAGACATTTGGGAGGAATTTCATGGCGCGTAGGTCAGAAAAAAATCGAAATATATAAAAAGGAATAAGAAAATCAGAAACAACTTACAAAGAAGATAAAAAGAACGCGGAGGAGGAGGAGGCGGAGGAATCGAACGAGGAGGAGGAGGAGGAAGAGGAGGAGAACGAAATGGATGTAGAGGACGAAAAGGGCAAAAAGGACGAAGAGGACGAGGAGGAGGACGAAAAGGGGGAAAGAGGATGAAAGGGTGAAAAGGATAAAAAAAAAGAGGAGGACGAAGAGGACAAAACGATCGAGGTAAGAAGAGGGATATGATTATGGAGGTTAGTGGTCGGGGGGGGGAAGAAATTGGTCGAGGAGGAGGAGGAGTAGGAGGAGGAGGAGGTTGAGTGAAAGTGACTAAACCTGTTGATCTCAGTCCCTTCCTCTCATAGGTCATATAGCTTCCAGACAAGACCAGTTCCTTAGCCCCCATCATCCTCATCCTCTCTCCCTTCCACCCCCAACCACATCTACCTGTATCTCCCCTCCCTTCTTCCCCATCTACCTCACCTGAAGCCCCCCTGCCCCACTACCTCGTCCTCCCTCCCTTAACCCCAAAAAACCACACTTACCTAAACCACCTGCTCCCCATCCCTCTCCTTCTCTTCTTCCCCATCTACCTCATCTCCCTTTACCTGTAACTCACCTGTCTGCTACCCACCTACCACCTACTTATATACCACTTACCTTTACCACCTAACACACCTAAGACCTGGTTTGTTGTTTAGTGTATTGGTAGTCTTTCAAATATAGAATAAGTAAGATCATAAACAAAATAATAAAACAATAAAAATAATGATGATAAACCGAGAATATAGATTTTGTCCACCTAACTTCCACTTCTTGCTTATCAGTCTCCTCTCTTCCACTAACCACTTCCGCTTACTTCCACCTGCTCCCCCCTTCCACCTGTCACGTACCCCTTCCCACCTACCGTTCAAGTACTCAACCTGTCTTCCACCTTCCCCCACCTACAACCACCTGTCATCTTCTTCCACCTACCACTCACTTCCACAAACCACAGATTCACTTCCCACCTACCACTCAAATACCCAGCCTGTCTTCCACTTCCCCACCTATCACCCATCTGTTACCCACTTCCAGCTACCATACAATTCCACCTACCACTCTATACCCAACCTGTCATCCACCTATCTCCCCCCCACCCTTGAGCCCACCACCTACCCACCTTACCTGTCTCCCAAACCTGCAACCACTTTCACCACCACCTCATTACCGTCCCTTGCAACCACTCCCCCTCTCCCCCCCCACACACACTGGTTCTCGGTTCTCACACTCCCCAAGAATCAGCATCAGTAGTTCCCACCCCCAAGGTGCTCCCCCTCCACCCCTCCACCCCTACCGCTCCCCCCCTCCACTTGTAATTAATGGAGTACCAAGGTGATGGATTAATTACAGGTGTGAATTTCGTAATGGCACCCCACAAGACGTAATGGAGTAAGTGTAATTGATGGCGTGGCATACTATTACCAATGATGATGATGATGATATTGATAATGTTTTCGGCGGCCCTGTTGTTGTTGTTGTTGTTGTTGTTGTTGTTGTTGATGTCGATGTAGTAATTAGCGTGACACCGTTTGTTACGTGTTTAATTACTGTCAAGGCTATTACTGTTGTTGTTGTTTTTTGTTTGTTGTTGATGCGGATACTACTCCTGATGCTGCTGAACTCTACAACAACAACAACAACAACCACTGACGTAATGTGCGTGTTTTACCCAAAGAGAAAAAAAAGTATAAACAAGAAGAGATCAAACTCGACAATAATAACAACCACACTCAATCCAATGAAAAGAAAGGAACACACACGCACGCACGCACGCACGCACACACACACACACGCACGCACGCACGCACGCACACACACACACACACACACACACACACACACACACACACACACACACACACACACACACACACACACACACACACACACACACACACACACACACACACACACACACACGTTCGATTCCTCCGCCTCCTCCTCCTCCGCGTTCTTTTTATCTTGTGACCCAATCCTGACCGAGGTCGGACGAGGGTCATGGCGCTCCGAAAGGAGCAGCCCGGGGCCAGCCTGTTGGCCTCTCCCCTTCCCCTTCATCCCCGTCTCCCCTTTCATCAAGAAACCTTCTTCAAGAAACACTACTAAGCAAGCTATTTTTTGTGACACTAAGTGATATCATGGTGACAGTCTGACAGAGTGAGTGGAGTGCGTGTGTGGTGCCGGAAAGACACAGATCGCCGAGTCTGTCGCCGCCGCGACCTTCCATCAAGTCCCTGCCGACGCCCCGAGGTCTCCACCAGGCTCACCAGCCCGCCCATCCTGCTGTTGAAGTCTGGTCAGATGCAGTGCAGCGAAGGCTTCGTCACTCAGGTGGGGGCAATGTTCAGTCTGCTCAGGACCAGGCTGTTCAGTCTGTTCCCAGGAACAGCAGCGAGTCTGCACATCTGTCTCGCCACCTGTATTGGATTAGCACTTCACCGCTAAGCCCCTTTCTGAGTGACCGTCGATACCGCCTCTACCTGCTCCCAGGCCACCTGCTGCTACCTGACCCAGCATTTTTTGACCTGGGGATGACCTCGGATTAACACCTACTCGCCTTCCAGAAGAGGATTACCTTCCCGCCTCATCGCTCTACCACACCGCACTCCTCCACCTCCTCACCAGTCAAGTATCACCACAACGTTCCCTCCGTTAATGTAAATTACCTACCCCCACACCCCTTTCATATTGCATTTTTTTTATATAGTTACACTTTGTAATTTTAATATGTACATTTTCAGCCTGACGGCTGCCATCTGCGAAATAAACCGATTATTATTATTATTATTATTATTATTATCACACACACACACACACACACACACACACACACACACACACACACACACACACACACACACACACACAGGTGACGGAAACTCAATGCGATCATACCTGCGTTTTACATTTCAGGTTTTCTTTAATTACAACTTTCACTTTCTGCCAAATCATCTCGGAGTGACTCGTGGATATCACACCCGAGGACCGACCAATCAGAGGCCTGGATCTATAATGACTGGCCAATCACAAGGCTCCTTTTTCCCTCGGCTCGAAAGTGAATAAGAAAACTGAAACCAAATAAGTCGGGTCGTTGACTCTACACGCTCCGAGTTATAAGATACACAAAGATAAGGAGGTCAAGGATGCAACGGAAACAACGGAGGGAAAAAAAGAAAAGAATAAAAAAGATAACGGTATTGCTTCAAGTGCCAAAAAAAAAAGTCGTTGAGAGAAGGACTCGATGTAATATCACTTATAATTTATGTGATGATGATGTGTGTGTGTGTGTGTGTGTGTGTGTGTGTGTGTGTGTGTGTGTTCTCTCTCTCTCTCTCTCTCTCTCTCTCTCTCTCTCTCTCTCTCTCTCTCTCTCTCTCTCTCTCTCTCTCTCTCTCTCTCTCTCTCTCTCTCTCTCTCTCTCTCTTTAAAGAAATCAAAACTTCTTCTAAAAATTTTGAAGACTGCGTGAGTCACTCAATGGCTTGCTTTCCTTAAACAAAATTCGTGTCATTCGTTTTAACTTCACCTTTAAGAAATGTGCAAATCGTGACCATCACAAAAAAAAACTAATATAAAACAAACACACCGGAGAACCAAGACTCACCTCATCGTAACCTGCCTCATCACCTGCCTCACCTGGACGGCTGAGTCACAACAACAGGTGACTCCAGCTAATTACATTTGGGTCACTATTATCGATACATTGTTGCCAGATCCCACTCGCCTCCCACCCCTTACTCTCCCCCCCCGCCACTGACCCTTCCCCTTCCACCTCCCATACCCCCCTCCATTGACCCCGCCCCCTCCCCCCGCAGCGTTACTTCACCCCTGTCACCCCCCCCCCCAGCACACGAAGGCCAAGTGAATGGATGGAGACTAAGAGGAGAGGAAAAAGTTGCACTGGGACTTCGCATGATGAGTGGCGGGTTGGTTAATTTTGCTTCCCATTAATTAAACGCGCTTGATTCAATGATATAATGATGTGTTGTTGTGTTGTAGTTGGGAGGGTGGGGTGAGGGGACATTAGTAGTAGTAGCAGTAGCAGTAGTAGTAGTAGTAGTCGTAGTAGCAGTAGTAGTAGTCGTAGTCGTAGTAGTAGTAGTAGTAGTAGTAATTATCATCAACATCCACAAGATTAACAATAAAAAAAACACTGAACATGGTAACAGTACACACACACACTCACACAAACACACACAAACACACACACAAACAAGACACACACAACCCCCCCCCCTTTCCCTAACCCACACACACAATCTCCAACACACACACACACACACACACACACACACACACACCAACCCCCCACACACACAACCCTCCCGCCCCCCCCCCTCCTCCCTCCCTCCCCCACACACATTCCCACCTGTACAGCGCCCCGCAGCTCAACACTACCTGGAGGCGTTTCCCATTACATCACCTGAAGGTCACCTGGATGCCATGTCAACCTGGAACGAGAGTGAAAGCGACCCCGCCCCTCTCACCTAATATTTGTCAAAGCCGTAACAGGTTATCTCTTTGCCCTCCCTTCTCCCTCTTCCTCTCTCCCCCCTTTCTCTTGCCTTGTCTTCCTTTTTTTTTATGAGGGTAGAGCAATAAGAGGAGGTGGGTTAGAGGAGAGGAAAGACAGGAGGAGTGTAGAGTTGCTTGGTGTAGGTTCGTTTCTTGTAATTTCCTCCTCTCCTCCTTCTACTCCTCTCCTCCTTCTCCTTCCTTCACCTCCCCGTCTCTCTATGCATCTTCTTTATCTCCATCCATCTCCTTTATCACTATTCCTATTACCCTTTTGCCACTATTTCTTCTTCCTCCTTTTCCATCTCCACATTTGTTTCCTTTCCTCGTTGTCTCTCTCTCTCTCTCTCTCTCTCTCTCTCTCTCTCTCTCTCTCTCTCTCTCTCTCTCTCTCTCTCTCTCTCTCTCTCTCTCTCTCTCTCTTTATTTATTATTCCTCTCTCTCTCTCTTCCTCTCTCTCTTTTTACTCATTATTTTCTTCCTCTTTTTCCTCCTCCTCCTCCTCCTCCTCTCCTTCTGAATATAATTACCTTTGTTTCCATTTCCTCTTCATCCTCCTCTTTGTGTAGCTCATTTCCCTTTTTCCTTCTCCCTCTCTGTGATATCTATTGTCTTATCTTCTCTCCATCTTTTCTGTCACAATTACTTACACCTTCTTTGCTTCTTCTAATTAACTTCCTCCTCTCCAACCTTCTTTCATATAACTAGTAATAGATTTTGCTTTTCTCTATTTTCTTTCCGTTAACCTCATTTTATTTTTCTATTTTCTCTATTTTCTTACTTTTAACTCAATTTTACTTTTCTTTCTATTTTCTTTCTTTTAACCCCATTTTTCTTTTCTATCTATTTTCTTTCTTTTAACCCCATTATACTTTTCTCTCCATTTTCTTTCTTTTATCTAACTCCATTTTACTTTTCTCTATTTTCTTTCTTTTAACTAGATTTTGTTTTTCTCAATATTTACTCTCATTTAACTCCATTTTGCTTCTCTTGATATTTCCTTTCATCCAACCAACCCTTTGCTTTTCTCAATATCATCTCTCATCTAACTGCATTGCTCTTCTCAATATTATCTTTCCTCTAACTACATTTTGCTTTTCCCAATATATTCTTCGTTTTTTCTTCTTTTCCGGGTTCGTATTCCCATTCTCCTCTTTCCCTACAACACCATTTCGCGCCCTTCACTTTCCCCTTTCCCCTCCAGCAATCATCTTCCCACACTCCTTCACAAATCATCTTTACCAAATGACAAATGACGGTTTCCTCCAGTCGCATTTTTCTTGCTTTCTCACCTCGTTAAGTTTTATTGCGTTATTATTTCAGCTCCCTCAGCCTAGAACTGGCGACGAGGATTCCCAGCATATTATTCATCCCGCCTCAACTCATTTCCTCATCATACAAGGTCACTTCATCGCTTATTACCATCTATTAAGACTTATTAAGGATTAAGCACTAAATGTTAGCCTATCCTCCTGTTTCCACCCTCACGTGATGATGTGTTAAATTTAATACGACTTAATTTACTTAACAGATCACACGTTCGATGCATTCCTTTTATAGTTATTTATGAAGAGAGTATCAAGACACCTCTTCACCTGAAATTGACCTCTCTTTTGGCCTCTCATATTTTCATGCTGTTGTTAGAAGGGGTCTACCTTTTTTTCTTTTCGCCCTTGAGTTCTCTCCCTTGCTGTAAAAAAGAAAAAAATCACAGCTAATTGTCAATATATCATCAAAAGGACACTTGATTATGTATACCACTGCAAGACTTCTTTACCAATATGCAGTGTAAGACAAATGTTCCTTATTGGGGTACAGAATGGATGGATTTAAAATGCTTTGGTTTCCCATTCGCGGCTTGGTTTTCTTCGTCTCCCCCGCACTCCATTTTCGATTCCCGTTGCAGCGATGACTAATAAAGATTTCAGCGTTACGAAGACGGTATGATGTTCGTCTCTTACCTTTCCTCTTCTCTCTCCCTCTTCCTCCTATTTCTTTACCCCTTCCACCCCTCTCTCTCTTTTCTTCATCTCAAGCCGCCTCCTTTATCATAATTCTTATCAGTCTATTTGCCACTATTTCTTCTTTTTCCATTTCCATCTCCACAAGAAAATTCTCACACAAAAATATTCCACGGTAAAAGTCTAAAATCTGAACGAGCTCTCAAATAGGAAACTGAATGAAAATACCTGTTAACAACGCGTCTAATGGCCTAAATCATCTCGCTAATTCTCTCGCTCTCCCTGACGTTCCAACTCTGAACATTCTCCATTAACTGAACGTGAACAACCCAAACATTCCACTCACGAGAGAAACAAACCAAAAAAATATTACTCAACCGCTGACATTCCGTTACTTGTGATTTATTATTTTTTTTTATGTGTGAAAATAAATAAGTTTGATGACGTCATAAGTGAGCACCTGAGTGAGTTAAGACCAGGTGTGTGTGTGTGTGTGTGTGTGTGTGTGTGTGTGTGTGTGTGTGTGTGTGTGTAATGGGGGGGGAAGGCAGGGGTCAGGGACAGCGTAAGGAGTGAAAATTATATCGTGTGGTGAAAATAATGCCCGGGAGAGTGCGTGAATGTTGCTCTTGACATTGCTGAAAGTTTCTCACGATCATTTCTCATCCGTTTTCTGTCTTTCTCTCTTTTCGTCCTTTTCTTCACTTTCTCTCTTCCTCCTTTGCGGGTTTTTTTTTTCTTCACTTTTACCGATAGAAAATATTAGTCATTGGAGAGAGTCAGTGGAATGCTTGTAATATATTTTAACATTTCACTATTCATTATTTGTTTTATCACGAAGCTAATTTACTTTGCTTTCTTTCTGTATTAAATTATCTCACGTAACTTAACTCTTCTTGATTTATTGGTACGTTTACTTTTCTCACTAATTATTTCTAGGAGACATTTTTTTATACGAAAGAAGAGATTAATACAACATCTAACATCCTTTTAACTAAGCATAGACAAAAATTGAAAAAAAAACATACTACCAAAGTCAAACTAACCTCACTGGACCCATATTGTGCTGCATCCTCTATATAATGAAGGGAAAGTGTAGCGTTTCTAGCACAATGTCACTGACTTTCAACTGGCGGCTCCCCTGCATTGTCGGGAATGTTTCAGCCTTTGGTAATGGCCGGGGCCAGAACACTAAACGGCGGGGTGCTGATGAGCTTCCCTTCCCTAATTCTGGTGATTTTCGAGTCTAATGGCCAGTTCGACACTCCAACACCGGGTCATTGTAAGCGCCCAAACCAAACTATATTCTCCACAGTGATCCGTTATTTCTACTCAACACCAGATACTAATAAAGCGATTTCCTGTGCGGTTTCCTATAATTTCCTTCCCCTTTTTATGTCAACGCCAAACACTGGGGCTACAAGGAGTTTTGGTCGTGTTTCGTGTTTGGTTTGGGAGCTTACAAACGTAGTGTAATGGACTGTAGAACTGGCCCTAAAGCGTAACATGAAACTGGACAAGCGGAAGGAAGAGAAAATGGTGAAAGTTTCCTCAGAATTATAAATACGGGAGAATCAGACGGAGAGGAAACGGAGAGAGACAAACAACAGGCGGCCCATCACTGCAGCGAACATAATTACGTGAGGATTCGAATAGGAAGATACACATGATATTTGATGCTTAATAATCCTTAAAAAGTCTTAATAGAAGCTAATAAGAGAGGAAGCGACCTTGTGCATATCCCTGCATGTTTAAATAAAAAAGACAAAGAGGAATTAATTGACAGAGGAGGAAATGAAGGAAAACTGAGACGGAGAGAAGACGGAGAGACAAACTGAATAAAACGGAGAGAAACTAAGCGACGGAGGAGGAAATGGAGGAAAAAATAAACGGGGAGAAGACGGAGAGACAACAGAGGAGGAAATGGAGGAAAAATGAGACGGAGGGAAGACGGAGAGACAACAGAGGAGGAAATGGAGGAAAAATGAGACGCGGAGGAAACGGGGAGACAAACACAATAAGAAAGAGAGAAACTAAATGACAGAGGAGGAAATGGAGGAAAAGTACAGGAAGAGAAAGTACCGAGGAATGACTGGCGGGGAAGGAGAACGCCGGAGAGTATATAGGGAGAAAATGTGTTTACCTGGGAAGATAATTACGGGCAGGTAAACACACACACACACACACACACACACACACCGCCTGGAGCTATGGGCCGGAAGTGGTTAGCTGGGGACCCACAAAACGGCGTCAGGAAGTGTTAATTAGGTGACGATTCGCTAAAAGGGACCCAGACGAAAAAAAAGGGAAAAAAAAAGAAAATAAGAAATGTGCGTCATGTTCTGTCTCGGTATCCTAATCACTACGCGCTGCTGTCACTTCCTACTCACGCGTCCTTGTAAAAAATTCTTGAGTCTTCCCCGTTAGGCCTCGTGACTTTAAAAACCCCAAAACACTCGCCACTTCCTTCCATTCACCTCCTTCCTGTTTTTCCTTTCCTCCCTCCTCCTATACCCAAGTAAGGTAACCCCCAAACCTAATAAGATTTAACTTTACTATACCTTACCTGGTCTAACGTATAATTTCACCTAACCAAACATAATTTCACCTTTTCTCAGCTCAACTAACCTTATCTATCCAAATCTAATCAAGCTAACCAAACTATACGTAATCCTATCTTACCTAATAATCTACTTTCTTTCCTTATTTTTCCTTCACCAGTTCTTTTCTTTTTATTCCTCTTGTCGTTTCTTCTGTTCTTCCCCCTCCCAACCACACTAGCCAAACTGTATGTAATATAACTTAACCTAACAATCTAAACTCACTAAACCTAACCCAAGCAAACTGTATCTAATCATATCTAACCTAACAACCTAAACCAACCTAAATCAACCGAACCAAACCTCACAACCTAACCTAAGCTAACCCATACACCAGCACCTCAAGCCCCTCTCACGACCTTCCTTTCCTCTCACCTAACCTAATATAACCTACATCAGTACTTCAAGCCCCTCTCACGACCTTCCTTTCCTCTCACCTAACCTAACCTAACCTACATCAGTACTTCAGGCCCCTCTCACGACCTTCCTTTCCTCTCACCTAACCTAACATAACCTACATCAGTACTTCAAGCCCCTCTCACGACCTTCCTTTCCTCTCACCTAACCTAACCTAACCTACATCAGTACTTCAAGCCCCTCTCACGACCTTCCTTTCCTCTCACCTAACCTAACCTAACCTACATCAGTACTTCAAGCCCCTCTCACGACCTTCCTTTCCTCTCACCTAACCTAACATAACCTGCACTGATACCTCAAACCCCCCTCACGTCCTTCCTTCCCTCCCTCTCTTCCTGCCCACAACCACCCCTGACCCAGTGACCCCCTGCACCCACAGCCTCTCCGACCTCTAAAAAATTGCCCCCGCCCCTACTTCCTCCCGTAACGGTGTCGAGTGTCGAGTTCAGTCTTACTTTCACGTCCTCTTGAGTACGAGTATGATGAGCGGTTAGGAGAAGGGAATGAATGGGATGGGAGGGAAGGGAAGGGCTGAGCTGTGGTGTAAAAGGAAGGGAAGGCAGGGGATGAGATGTGATGTGATGGGAACGGAAGGGAAGGGAAGAGAGGAAGGAAAACGAAAGGAAAGGAAAAAATTAAAAGAAGGAAAGGAAAGGAGAAAAAAGAAAAGGGAATATAAGGAAAGAAACGGTATGGGATGGAAGGAAGAAGTAAATGAAGAAAGGAAAAGAGGAGAGGAACACAAACAAAGTAATTGGTGAAAGAAAGGAAAGGAAAGGAAAAAAGTAGGAAAGAGAAAGTTATTAAACAAGGAGAGGAAAGGAAAATAGACAGGATATTAAAAAAAATTAAAAGGAAGGAAAGGAAAGCAAGAAACGAATAGGAAATAATAAGAAGAGGAGACACAAGAAGGATCATGAAGTTAGCGAGGTAAAGATGAGACAAAGAGGAGCCAAATAAAACTTATGAGAGGCGAGAGAGGGGAGAGAATACAAAGGAAGGGAAGGCAAGAGAACGGAAGGGGAGAGAAGGAAAGGGAAGGGAAGGGAGGGCAAGGGAGGGGAAGGGAAGGAGGAGAAAAGGAAGGGAAGGAGAGGGTAAGGAAGAAAAGGGGAGGGAAAAGAGAGAAGGGGAGGGAAGAAAAGGAAAGGGATGGGAAGGGAAGGGGAGGGAAGAATAGGGAGAGAGAAAAAAAAGGGAAGAAAGAAGAGAGGAAGGAAGACGAGGGAAGGGAAGGGAAGGGAAAGGAAGGGGAGGGAAGAATAGGGAGAGAGAAAAAAAAGGGAGGGAAGAAGAGGGGAAGAAAAAAGAGGGAAGGGAAGGGAAGAGAAGGGAAGGGAAGGGAATGGAATGGAGGGGAGGGGAGGGGAGGGAAGGGGAGGGGAGGGGAGGAGAGGGGAAGGGACGGGAAGGGACGGGAATGGAAGGGAAGGGAAGGGAGGGAAGGGAAGGGAAGGGAGGGAAGGGAATGGAATGGAGGGGAAGGGAAGGGAAGGGAGGGGAAGGGAAATGGAGAGGAAGGGCGGCCGCTCGTCCCTGAGTCCCGCAACAGATGGTCACGATTACTGGGCCGTGAGGAGGCAAAAATTAACCTGTATTAGCCAGGTGAGCCGGAGCGGGACCGTGAACACCTGGAGGGACCGGACACCTGCCCCCCCTGCCCCCCTTCACCCCTTTGCATCCCCTCTCTCTCACTCTCACTTTCTCTCCCCTTTCCCCTCACTTCCTTCACCTGCAAGCACCTCTTATCTCTCTAGTATATTTTAGGGTCTGTGTTGTCTGAATAGTTATGTAAGTTTATGTAAATCTCTTTAAAAAATAAATATTCACATCCCCTTTCCATAATCTCTTCTTTCCCCTCCCCCCTTTTTAAACATCCCCCGACACCTCTTTCAAACACCTTTTTTCCCCCTTTTCTCCCTTCTTTAAACGTCCCTTCACTCTTTGTCTTTCCTAATGTTCCTTCAACCCCTTCTTCAATTTCAAACACGGCCCATTACAACCCCTTATCATCTAAATACCCCCTCACACCTTATTTTCTATGCACCTTTAACTCCTTTTTCCCTCTTCAAGTCGCTTCCAACAACCCTCTTCTCCCCTTACATCCTATTTCTAAGCATCTTTTCCTTATTTTCCCTATTACAAAACGCCACCTTCACCTCTCCTCTTCTCTCACCCCGCCACGCCCACATCCCTCTCATTATCTCTTTTCTCCTTCCGTCATTCTCCTCGTCATTAGTGTGAAAGGAAAATGTTTGCGAAATGATTGTCTTAATGAAACAGATCCTTCACACACTTCTATCTTCTCTCCCTTCCTTTTTTTCCTCTTCCGTATTTCTCCCCCTCATTAACGTGAAAGGTGATGCCGAGGTAAGGTTTGTCTTCACGGAACTGCCCCAACGCATCTTCTTCCTTTCTTCCTTCTTTCTCTCTTACGTCATTCTCCTCCTCAGTAAGGTGACGAAGTGTTGTTTGTCTCTATGAAACGGTCTCTACACAAACGCCTCATCCTTCTTCTTAACTTTTCCCTTCCGTCTTTCTCCTCCTCAATAACGTGAAGAGCAATGCACACCTTCTTCTTCTTCTTCTTCGTCTTCGTCTTCGTGTTCTTCTTCTTCTTCTTCCTTTCTCTCTTCCGTCTTTCCCCTCCTCAGTAACGTCAAGGATGATGCTGAGGAAATATTTGTCATTATGAAACTCTCCACGCACCTTCTTCTTCCTTGCTCCCTTCCGTCTTTCTCCTCAGTAACGTGAAAGGTGATGTTGTTTGGGAAATGTTTGCCTTCATGAAACGCGAGTGACTAGCGGGAGTTCCGAGGAGCGATGTGTGACGTGTGGTGTTGACAAAACGGCGGCCGGGCGGAACAGAAAGTGGTGGCACGGTTCGTCGAGTCAGTAAGTCAATCAGACAGTGAGTGGGTAGATGATTTAGTTAGTTCGGGAGGCATTCTGTAGGTCAGCTAATTAGTCAGGTAGGTAGTCAGGTAGGTAGGTAGTCAGGTAGGTAGTCAGGCAGGTAGGTAGTCAGGTAGGTAGTCAGGTAAGTAGTCAGGTAAGTAGTCAGGTAAGTAGTCAGGTAGGTAGTCAGGTAGGTAGTCAGGTAGGTAGTCAGGTAGGTAGTCAGGTAAGTAGTCAGGTAAGTAGTCAGGTAAGTAGTCAGGTAAGTAGTCAGGTAAGTAGTCAGGTAGGTAGTCAGGTAGGTAGTCAGGCAGGTAGGTCAGTTGGGTATTCGGTAGATCAGTTACTTGGTCAGTTAGTCGGTCAGTCAGGTAATCAGTAGGTGAGTTAGATAGATAGATAGTCAGTCAGTCAGTCAGTCAGTCAGTCAGACGGAACAAAGAGATGAAATGGTAAGTCGAGCAATCAAGGAAGTTAGTCAATCACTCACTCGAGCATAAGTTAGCAAATGCAATGCTTTCCCTCAAATACCAATCACCACCACCTTCGCCACCACCGTCCACTGCCTCTTCTTCCAAACAAACGTGAATATAAAGGAACACCAAAGATTAACAACACAAGGTAAAAAAGAATCAACTCTTTGCCCTTATAATCCCTTTACACTTTAATGTCAATAAAAAAAACATGAAAGAAAACTAAAAAATAAAAACAAGAAAATATTAACTCCATTTCCTTCCCTTTTCTCCTTTCCCCTTTCATCCCCTTCTCCCCCCACTCTCCCCCATTCCTCCCCTCTCAAGCAATCACAAGACACTCGAACCTTTCACCTTTCATATTTCCCTTCCCCTTCTCTTCCCTTCACCTCCCCACCCACCCCCCATGACCCCTCCCATAACCCCTGCTGCTCTGACCTCGCTCCACCTAAAAAAAGACCTTTGTAAGTTAGCTTTCAAAGGGTCAGAATATCTCAAGTTTCCCTCACTCATAAAAACCAGACACGAAGAAGGGAAAGTAAGAGAGGAGAGGAGGAAAGTTCTCGCGCACAGGAGGAGGAGGAGGAGGTATTGAGATGAAGAAATGAAGGGCAAGGGAAAGGTGGATGACGAGGGTAGAAGGAGAGAAAGGTGAGAGTGAAAGAAGGAAGAGGTCATGAGAGAGAGGAAGAGACGCTAAAGAAAACTGAAAGAAGGGAAAGGAATGAGGAAAAGAAGAAAAGGAATAGAAAAGAGAAATGGAGAAAAGGGGGACTGGGAGGAAGGAAAAAAAAAGGACGCTAAAGATGACTGAAAGAAACGAATGGAATGAGAAAAAGAAGAAAAGGAATAGAAAAGGGAAATGAAGAGAAACGGGGACTGGGAGGAAGGAAAAAAGAGGCAAAAAAGAGAGAGAGAGGAGCGAATGAAGGAAATGAAAGAAGAATGGGAAGCAAAAAAAAATGTTATTAAGAAAAGGTTACAAGAGGGATATGAGGAATTAGTAAAGAGGAAGTGAATCATCAAAAATAAATTGAGGAAAAGAGTGAAGGCGAGTGGAAAAAGTGTAAATAAAGAGAAGTGAGGCAGAACGGAGAAAAAAAAGAAAAAAAGAAAAGAAAAAAGGAAGGAACGGAAAGTTAAGAAATCAAATAATAATAATAATGATAATAATAATAATAATAATAATAATGATAATAATAATAATAATAATAATAGTAATAATAATAATAATAATGATAATAATAATGATAATAATAATAACGGTAACAACGCGGAAAAGAGTCTATATTACCTTGATATTTCCACGCATACGATATTTAACGGTAAAGAAAAACTCCGCTTCCTATTTCTTGTTTTTTTTTCAATTAAGAAACAAAAACTTGAATATCCTACGCAAGAGCACACACACGCACGCACGGACGCACGCCCAGGCCCACGCCCACGCCCCCCCCCCCCCACACACACACACCTGCCTTACCTGCTGGTCTCTGCCCCCATCGATCCCTTAACTGACACTCACCTGTGGGAGAAAGAAAGATGATAATAATAATAATAATAATAATAATAATAATAGACGGGTACACTTAAGAGGAACGGGAAGTACCAAAGGAAATGAAAATGGAAGAAAACGAAGAAAAAAACACAGGTAAGAACAAAAGAAGAAGGAAGAAAGAAAGGAAAATAAAAGACGGAAGAAAGTAATAGAGGAAAGAACACTGAACTCACTCTCACTCTCTCTCTCTCTCTCTCTCTCTCTCTTACTACACACACAAAGACTGCACAAAAATAATTATGTTCCCGCGTCGGTTGCTATATACCGACGCGGGTGCCAAGGAGGAGGAGGAGGAGGAGTAGGAGGAGGGGGAGGAGTAGGAGGAGGAGGAAAAAGAGTACGTGGTCATCTCCGTCCCTTTCCTCCTCCCCTCCACCTCTAACTCTTCCTCTCTTCGCTTGGCAACAACTTATGGGCACGAATTTATTTTCTGAACATGAAAGGGAACGAAAGGGACGCTAAAATATATACGTAAAGATAAAAGTCCGCTAAAACGTCTAAATAATCTAATATATATACGTAGAGAGAGAGAGAGAGAGAGAGAGAGAGAGAGAGAGAGAAAGGGGGGGCATCATTTAAAGGTGCAAATTTGGTTACATAAGCATCGTTAAGTCATCATAAACAAACACTACATGAAAACTACTACTACTACTACTACTACAATTACTTCTACTACTACTACTACTGCTACTACTACTTCTACTATTACTACCACCACTACCCACCATGGACTCCCCTGTCGCGGAAGCATTTAGGGAGGCGGGGTTCGAGGAAGTGACGGAGGAAGGCCCGCTGTTGGCTCCTCGCTCCCCGTCCAAGTTCCCGTAGGAGGTGAGGGCAGACAGACGCTTGCCGATGCTGGCCATGGCGCCCCCTCCCTGCGACAGGTGTGGCGGGCTTCCCAGTAACACCTGCGGTCTCCACTCGATCAACCTCTCACCGCCGACGAATGAAAACGAGCTTGAGATAAAAGTTTTCCGTGTTTGTTGAGTTTCTTTTGTGTTTTCCAATAGTAATCAGTTTCTTTGTTTCGTTTAAGGGTTCACAGAGTTCACGGGTACACTTTAGATCCTAGAAACAGAGTACGAAAGCTGAATTATCGCCGTATATTCACCACAAATCCCAAGTTTCCACACTCAAACACAGACACGAGCGCGCGGTGTCACTCAGCTGTCCGACATTGGCACGCTTTTCCGAGTTCAAACGGGTCATTTAGTTTACATCAGACACTAGTGGTGGCGACGCGGAGCGATGCTACTCTTATGAACGACACACAGGTGGGAGAGGAGCAGAGAAAGAGAGGTAGAGCAGGGTATGCTTTGCCGCTTTGCCTCAGAACCACGCCAGAACATGCACCCGCGCGCAGGCCACACGACCACGCACCTCGCTGACAGAACCCGGAGTGGAGAGCGCCCTGCAACCCCGCCCCGACCCGCCCCACCACCACCACCACCAGCCCACACCTCTGATGCATGTGTGTGTGCGTGTGTGTGTGTGTGTGTGTACCGCTACCCAACCACCCGTACACACACACACACACACACACACACACACACACACACACACACACACACACACTCACGCAAACACACACACGGGCTCACACACAAGGTATCATACAAGGGGAGTCTCTTCTATCCTCCTCTGTTTTACTCCCCTCTGAAGCCGCGTACGTGGAAGAGGAAGAGGGGAGAGGGGAGAGTGACCGTAGGCAACCCTCATGACCCCTCATCTCCCCTTCTCTCCCCTTCCCCTTCCTGTCCCCTCCCACACTTCTCATCCCCCCCCATTCGTCTCTTTCCCTTCCCCTTCCCTTTCCTTCCTCTTCCCCTCACCTACCACTCTCTTCTTCTCATCCCCTTCGTCTTTCCTTTCCTTCCCCTTCTTCTTCCCCTCACGTACCGTTTTCTCTCATCCCCCTTCGTCTTTCCATTCCTTCCCCTTTCATTTTCTTCCTCTTCCCCTCCCCTATCATCTCTCTCTCCTCCCTTTCCGTCTTCCCTCCCCTTATTCTTCCTTTCCCCTTCCACTTCCCTTGCCGTACCGCCCTTCTCTCAGACCCCCTCGTCTCTCTCCTCGGCGCCTCGGGAAGAAAATATCGTCCCCCTCGTGCAATTATGACAAGATTTCCTCCCAAGATCTGACAACGCACTCACGCACTTTTCTCCTTCACGATTCGGGTTGGGTTTTTCCTCTTTCTCCCTCTCTCCCTTTTTTTTCCTCCTATTTGTCAATCGTTTGCTTTCTCCTCCTTCCCATTTCTTCTTTACTTTCTCTTTCTTTCTCTTATATTAAGTTTCTCTCTTCTTTTCTCCTAATTGTCATTCTGTTCCTTTCTCCACTTTCTTTTCTCCTCCTTTCTCTTCCTCTCTTTCATGTTAGGTTTCTCTTTCTCTTTTTTCCTCCTCGTCATTTGTTTGCTTTCTTCTTCTTTCTCCTCTTTTCATATTATTTCTCCTCTCCTTTTCTTTCTCCTTTCTTTTCCTTTCTTTCATGTTAAGTTTCTCATCTTTTTTTTCCTGCTTGTAATCTTTTTGCTATCTCTTCTCCTTTCTCTTCCAGTCCTTTCTCTTCCAGTCCTTTCTCCTCCTTTCCTCTCTTCTCCTTTCTCTTTTTCCCTTTTCTTTTACCTCCTTGTCATCACTTTCCTTTCTCCTTTCACTTCCTTTTTCTCAGGTCAAGTTTTCCTTCTAATCTTTTTTTCCTTTTTTATTCTTTCTTTTCATTTTCCTTGTCATCCTTTTCCTTTCTCCTCCGTTCTCCTTTCTCTAAACCTGCTTCTGCTCTTTAGTTTCCTCCCTTATTTCTTCCTTCCCTCTTTCCACTTCGTTCATCTTAATTCTCTTCTTCCTCCTCGCACATTAATTAACCTGTCCTCAACTTTCTCGTTCCTGTCACTCCGCTTAAGTTTATTTCGCTCGTTCTCTATCATAAAAACTTTCTTTATTGCACTTTATTCCTTCCCTTTTCCCTTTGCATTCTTCTATTTATCTTCCTCTGCCTCCCTTTTTAACTTCTTCTACTTTATTCTCCTTTCCACCTCCTCCTTATCCTACCTTACCTTCCTTTCCACCTCCTCCTTCTTCTTTACTTTCCTTTCTACCTCTTTCTTCTCCCTCTTTACTCCCCTTTCCACTTCCTCCTTCTCCTTCTTTACTTCCCTTTCTCCCTCCTTCTTCTCCTCCTCCTTTTTCTTCTATATTACCCAAAAACTTCCTCAGTCTTGCTACCCTAATTTACTTCCTCATTTAATCTTCCTTATAATTATCAAACCGTTTAATTCGCATGTTTCCTTCATTTTCCCTCTCACTCGTTTCTCCTTTATCTTCATTTCTCCCTCTTCCTTCTTATTATCATCATTTTCCTTATCATTCATTCCGTCTATTTTCTCCTTCTCTTCATTCATCTCTTTTTCCTTCTCAATTTCTTCGTACTCTCCCGCCTCCTGCGTTTCCTCTCCTTCCTCCACTCGCTCCATCATAATCCTTCATCTCACTTTCCTCCTTCCCCATCATCTTCCTCTCCTCCTCCTCCGTCTTCCTCTCCCTCTCCTGTCCTTCAACCCTTTCCTCAATTTTACCTCCCACTCGCTTCATCATAATTCTTCTCTTTCTCCTTCTTCTCCAATTATTTCCCCTCTTCCTCCTCCTCCTCCTCCTCACCCTTTCTCCTTAATTATCTTCTTCCTATTTCTCCCTTTCTTATACTTTATTTCAATTCTTTCCTCAATTTTCCCTTCCACTAACTTCATCTTAATTTCTTCTCTTTTTCCTCCTCCTCTTTCCTTATCTCCTCCTCCTTCTTCTTCTCACCCTTACCTCTTCTTCCTCATCTTCTTACTCTTCCCTCTCCCTTTCTTCCTCTTATTTAACCTTTTCCCCAATTTTCCTTCATTCACCCCATTCTCTTACTCCTCCCTCTCCATTTCTATCTCCTCCTCCTCCTCCTCCTCCTTCTCTTCCTCCTCCTCCTCCTCCTCCCCACAATAAGAATGTCGCCTGCTAGCCTAGACTCGCCTCTTACACAAGTATGATTTGATCTCTCTCTCTCTCTCTCTCTCTCTCTCTCTCTTGTCTTTCTTTATTATCCCTTTACCGACCATTCACGCAGACCACGATGCTCCTTTGTCCCTGTGGTGATGGTGGTGGTGGTGGTGGTGGTGATGACTTATGCAATGGTGGTGATGATGATGATGATGGTGGTGGTGGTTGTGGTGTTAATCCTTTCCCTTTGCTGTAATTACTCTTTCCTCCTCTTCTTTCCCCTCTTAATCGTCCCTCTCATCTTTCCCCTCTACATCCTTCATCTTCTCTTCCTCCTTCCTTCCTTCCCTATCTTCCTTCTCTGTGATTTTGATGATGGTGGTAATTCTTTCCTTTTTGCTGTAATAATTCTCTCCTCTTCCTCTCCTCTTCATCGTCCTCTTCCTCTTTTTCTCCTCTTTCTCCTCCTCCTTCCCTCCCTCCCTCCTCATCTTCCTCTTGTTTCCTCTTTGTTTTCTCAACCGATAAATTCAATAACATGCGTGACCTGACCTACCCTGACATGACCTATCCTTGACCCTCTGTCCTTCACTGCATCGCCACGTTTCTCTCCTCAACACTCACATCTCGTCTTGACCTGACCTAACCTAACCCAGTTCAGCTCACAAAGGTTTTACTTCATCATCATCATCAATAATATTTCGTTCTCTTATACCAATGATTTTACTTATTTTTATTGGCCCTAGATTTTTTTTCTTCTCCTTTGTTTCATTTATCTTTCTTTCTTTCTTTTTTCATTCTTTTGTTTTAACCCATTTTCGTTGTTTTCATCTATATTCTTTCATCTTCCTTTTCTTCCTCTTCTTCCTTTTTTTCTTTCCTTCCATTTTCTTTCCTCCTTTCCACTCCGCTTTTCCATCTTTCTTCCTTTTATCTTTCTTTCCTTCCTTTTACTTTCTTAATCATGTCAACTCTACTTCTCTATCCTACATCAATTCCTTTCATTTTTCACACCATAAACGCTTCTCCTTTCTCTATACCCATGCTTTCTTTCCCTTCTCCCTTCCCCCTCTTCCGTGACATCTTCCTTCCTTCCTTTCTTCCATTCTTTCTCCCATTCCCTGGCTCCATACTTCCGTCCTTACTCCCTTCCTTCCTTTCATGCCTTCCTCCCTCCTTCCCTTCCTTCCTTCCTTCCTCCCTCGCTTCCCGCTTTCCCACACACACACACGACATCGGTTGAGAATACAAGGATTGGAAAGTTCACGAGTGTTGGGTTAATTAAGCTTGTGTTTTTCTCCTTTGTCTGTGATTCTTTCTCCTCCCCACAGAAAGGAACAATGAAGAGAGGAAACAATAACATAGAGCTTCAATTTTTCCTTCTGTCTTTATGTTGCTGACTGACTGACTGACTGACTAAGCGATTATCTTACACCTCACAGTCCTTCATCCTCCAAAGCAAAGTGAATTAGGGAATGTAACTGACTAACCGACTAACCGACTGACTGACTGATTGACTGAGCGATTATCTTACACCTCACAGTCCTTCATCCTCCAAAGCAAAGTGAATTAGGTAATGTAACTGACTGACCGATAGACTGACTGACTGACTGACTGACTGACTGATTGACTGAGCGATTATCTTACACCTCACAGTCCTTCATCCTCCAAAGCAAAGTGAATTAGGTAATGTAACTGACTGACCGATAGACTGACTGACTGACTGACTGACTGACTTAAACCTCGTTGTCCTTCATCCTGCCAATCAAAGTGAATCAGTGAATAAAGTTGTCAGACTGCCCTATTGACCAACTGACTGACGGACTTATAATGATTACCTAATACCTCGCCATCTTCATTCTCCAACCAGAGGGAATGAGTGAGTATAACTGATTGACTGAATGTTGAACGGATTGACTGACAGGCTGACTGACCCATTCTTTATATTTTCTACCCCAACAGCTGAGTGAGCAGTAAGGCAGTCAGTTGATGATTGACTGACTGACAAACTGACTTACTAAATAACTGACTGTCTAACTAACTAAGTGACTAGCTAACTAACTACTGACAAACTGATTATTGACTGAGTAAATTAGACTGATTGACTAACGGAGTGAAATTACGAGCTAAACTAACTGACCGATTAACTGACGGACAAATTAACTGACTGACTGACTGACTAGGAGTAGTAGAGTGGAGGGGTGACTTGCGTGAACTACATCTACTCTTTCTTCTGCTCCCTGGCACGCGTGTGGAGATGGGGGGAGATAAACAGAGGGGCGATGAGGGGACGGAAGGGTGGGGGGGAAGGGCGATGAGGGGACGGAAGGGTCGGGGGGAGGGGCGATGAGGGGACGGAAGGGTGGGGGGGAGGGAAGGAGGTATGCGCAGTTGGGTCGGTAAGCGTGTGTGGGTTGATGGGTGGGTACATAATAGTGATGGTGAGAGGACGAAGAAAGAGGAAATATGGAAACATGGAAATGCAGGCAACAGAAAGCCTATTGGCTCACTACGAGGTTGCCCGTTTTGGTTATTTTATCTGCTCAACAGCCACTTGGTGCCCGCAGAGCATATGGAAGCACCTCGATATTCAGTGTAATCCCGTCGCAATGAAATGACGGTCGATTCGATTTTTGAAGGAGTTGATGGTATTCACATTTACTACTTCTGAGGGAAGATTGTTCCAGTGGCGGATGACTCTGTTTGAGAAGAAACTCCTGCCAATGTCTGTGCTACATCGATTCGATTGAATGGGTAAGACATTATTTCTAGTTCTTGAGTTTATTTGCAATTCAAAGAACTTTAAGTGATCGACGTTGTTGAACTTTTTCAGGTACTTGAAGACTTGAATCATATCCCCTCGCAGGCGTCTTTTCTCCAGCGTAAAGCGATTAGGTCGCTTGAGTCTTTCCTCGTATGGTTGAGCCCTCAAGGTTGGAATCATTTTCGTGGCTCATCGTTGAACTCTTTCCAGTAATTCGACGTCCTTTTTTGTATTTAGGAGACGAGAACTGCACCGCATATTCGAGGTGCGGTCTTACCATGAAATTGTTCAAGGATAGCATTACATCTGGCGTTTCACATTCGAAGTTCCTCGCTATGAACCCGAGCATAGTGTTGGTTTTGTTATATGTTTTTTTTACAGTGATTCGCGTGTTTCAGGTCACTGCTGATAGTGACTCCAAGGTCCGTTTCCTCCTGCACCGCCTGCTGAGGTTTTCCATGCATGATGTACGTGTGGTTACTATTGCTGGACCCAATGTTCATGACTTTGCACTTGTCAACATTGAATAACATTTGCCACTTTTCAGACCATTCGATGATTTGTCCTCGTCATTGCAAAGTTCCTTCAGACTTATGCTAATGCTGTATGCTTTAGTGTTGAAGCTGGCGAACGCGTTGAACCTCGGTACGATTCCTGAGACAATAAAGTGAGTGGACTTTTTCTTGCCTCCGATCCCTCCAGCCAAAGCTGGCAGCAAAGGAAATAGAACCATGCAGCATGGAAAAACTGCATGGGCTAGCTCTCACACACCTATCTCTATGTTAATTCATTCTTCGTGAGCATCCAGGTGTGTGTGTGTGTGTGTGTGTGTGTGTGTGTGTGTGTGTGTGTGTGTGTGTGTGTGTGTGTGTGTGTGTGTGTGTGTGTGTGTGTGTGTGTGTGTGTGTGTGTCTGTCATCCTCATCCTTACATAGCACCTCCAAACACTACTATAGGTCTTGGTATTCCCCTTGTCAGTACTTCAACTCGTAAACAATCTTCGTATCTTAACTAACTGAGTATTTTCGAGTCCTTATCTCCCTCCGTGTAAGTGTTTTTAGTGTATCTCTGTTCTCTTGAGGCTGTTATCGTGGTATCTGTGCCTCATCAGCATGGCTACTCGTGTTAGTGTTCCCAGGTGCAGACAGGACAGGTGGAACAGGTGAGAATGTAAAATTAAATAAACTGACAGGTAGCCATTCTGATTAAAGGTGAAGAAATGAATAGGGAAGGAAAGAAAGAACGGAAGACAAGGAAAGAAAAAAGTACGAGAAAAAAGAAGAACTAACAAAAAATATTTTAAAAAGTGACAAGGAATAAAAAAAAGAAAGAATGAAAGAAAGAGAATTTGGTCAGTAAATAAGTCAGTGAATAGATGATCAATCAACAACCACTCAATTAGTCAGCCAGTCAATCAGTCAATCAGTCTGTGTGTCTGTGTCTGTCTGTCTGTGTCTGTGTTTGTGTGTTTCTATGTGTATTTGTCTGTCTATATCTGTGTGAGTATGTGTGTCTGTCTGTCTGTCTGTGTGTCTCTGTGTCTGTCTGTCTGTTAATTTGTTATTTGTTTTGACTCAATATTGTCGTTTTTGTTTGTTTTAAGTCAAAGCAAATAACAAATTAACAAAATCTACACCATACGAGCATTACAACACAAGCAATAAAACTAAGAATATCAATCATTTGCATCACGAGCCAAGGTTGAGAAAGAGAGACAGACAGACACAGAGACACACAGACAGACAGACAGACACACATACTCACACAGATATAGACAGACAAATACACATAGAAACACACAAACACAGACAGACAGACACAGACACAGACACACAGACAGACAGACACACATACTCACACAGATATAGACAGACAAATACACATAGAAACACACAAACACAGACACAGACAGACAGACACAGACACACAGACAGACAGACACACACACATACTCACACAGATATAGACAGACAAATACACATAGAAACACACAAACACAGACACAAACAGACAGACACAGACACAGACACACAGACAGACAGACACACACACACATACTCACACAGAGCCTTCAAACTAATGCTAATTATGAACTTTACATTTCTGCCCGAAATCGTGCCAAATCTATTCTCCGACTAACCAAAAATTCTTTCATTAATAGAAAATGTCAAAACCTTGCTTTCTCTAACTCTTCCCGTGACTTCTGGCATCTAGCCAAAAACATCTCCTCCAACTTCACTTCTTCATCTTTCCCTCCACTCCTCAGTCCTGACGGCAACACTGCCGTCTCATCTATCTCTAAGGCTGAACTCTTCTCTCAAACTTTTTCTAAAAACTCCACTCTGGACGATTCTGGGCATATTCCTCCTACTCATTCCCCCTCTGACTCCTTTATGCCTGTTATAAAGATTCTTCAAAATGATGTTTTCTATGCCCTCTGGCCTCAATCCTCAGAAGGCTTATGGACCTGATGGAGTGCCTCCTATTGTCCTTAAAAACTGTGCCTCCGTGCTGTCACCCTGCCTGGTCAAACTCTTTCGCCTCTGCCTGTCAACATCTACCTTTCCTTCTTGCTGGAAGTATGCCTTCATACAGCCTGTACCTAAGAAGGGTGACTGCTCCAATCCCTCAAACTACCGTCCTATTGCTTTACTTTCTTGTCTATCTAAAGCTTTTGAATCAATCCTTAACCGTAAGATTCAAAAGCACCTTTCCACTTCTGACCTTCTATCTGATCGCCAGTATGGGTTCCGCAAGGGGCGTTCTACTGGTGATCTCCTAGCCTTCTTAACTGACTCTTGGTCATCCTCTCTTAGCTGTTTCGGTGAAACTTTTGCTATTGCGCTGGACATATCAAAAGCCATTGATAGGGTCTGGCACAAATCTTTGCTTTCTAAACTACCCTCCTACGGTTTCTATCCTTCTCTCTGTACCTTTATCTCCAGTTTCCTTTCTGACCGTTCTATTTCTGCCGTGGTAGACGGTCACTGTTCTTCCCCTAAATCTATTAACAGTGGTGTCCCACAGGGTTCTGTCCTATCTCCCACTCTTTCTCTGTTGTTCATTGATGATCTTCTTTCCAAAACGAACTGTCCTATCCATTCCTACGCCGATGATTCCACTCTGCATTATTCAACTTCTTTTAATAGAAGACCCACCCTTCAGGAACTTAACGACTCAAGGCTGGAGGCTGCAGAACGCTTAGCCTCAGACCTTACTATTATTTCCGATTGGGGCAAGAAGAACCTGGTGTCCTTCAACGCCTCAAAACACAGTTTCTCCACCTATCCACTCGACACAATCTTCCAAACAACTATCCCTATTCTTTGACAACACCCAGCTATCACCTTCCTCAACACTAAACATCCTCGGTCTATCCTTAACTCAAAATCTCAACTGAAACTTCATATCTCATCTCTTACTAAATCAGCTTCCTCGAGGCTGGGCGTTCTGTACCGTCTCCGCCAGGTCTTCTCCCCTGCACAGTTGCTGTCCATATACAGGGCCTTGTCCGCCCTCGTATGGAGTATGCATCTCATGTGTGGGGGGCTCCACCACACAGCTCTTCTGGACAGAGTGGAGGCAAAGGCTCTTCGTCTCATCAGCTCTCCTCATACTGATAGTCTTCACCTCTTAAATTCCGCCGCAATGTTGCCTCTTTCTATCTTCTATCGATATTTCCACGCTGACTGCTCTTCTGAACTTGCTAACTGCATGCCTCCCCCCCTCCCGCGGCCCCGCTGCACTCGACTTTCTACTCATGCTCATCCCTATACTGTCCAAACCCCTTATGCAAGAGTTAACCAGCATCTTCACTCTTTCATCCCTCACGCTGGTAAACTCTGGAACAATCTTCCTTCATCTGTATTTCCTCCTGCCTACGACTTGAACTCTTTCAAGAGGAGGGTATCAGGACACCTCTCCTCCCGAAACTGACTTATCTTTCGGCCACCTCTTTGGATTCTTTTAGAGCAGCGAGTAGCGGCTTTTTTTTATTAATGTTTACTTTTTTGTGCCCTTGAGCTGTCTCCTTTGCTGTAAAAAAAAAAAAAAAAAAAAGATATAGACAGACAAATACACACAGAAACACACAAACACAGACACAGACACAGACACACAGACAGACAGACACACACACATACTCACACAGATATAGACAGACAGATACACATACAAACACAGACACACAGACACAGACACACAGACAGACAGACACACACACATACTCACACAGATATAGACAGACAGATACACATACAAACACAGACACACAGACACAGACACACAGACAGACAGACACACAGACACAGACACACAGACAGACAGACACACAGACACAGACACACAGACACACACAGACAGAAAGACACACAGACACAGACACAGACACACACACATACACAGATATAGACAGACAGATAAACATGGCACAGACACAAACACAAAGAAACATAAAAATACACACACAAGACAAACAGACAGATAGACACACAAATAGACAAACAGACAGACAGAGGACCTGGACACATCACTAAGCCCCCGCGTCACGGCTTAATACTGTCACCATCGTCAGTAACAACAAGAAGAGTGCGTCAGGCGAGTCACTCCTTCAGACCAGCGCCACCGATATGCTTTCACTCACAAGGGATCACAAACGTCTTGGTCTTGAGGACGGTATTCACTCAGGACGTGCGTTCAATAGACAACATAATAACAACACTAACCACAACAAGGAAACAAGAACACATCGACAACAAAATCAACAACAAATCAAAATCTCTCCTCCCGAAATTGACCTCTCTTTCGGCCACCTCTTTGGATTCCTTTTGGGAGCAGCGAGTAGCGGGCTTATTTTTATTATTGTTTACCATTTTTTGTCCCCTTGAGCTGTCTCCTTTGTTGTAAAAAAAGAAGAGAAAAAAACATATTATTTTTTCTTTCAACCCAACATTAGATCATATTTTGTTATCTAGTTTTCTCTCCCTTTCTTTTCTTCATTCTTTCTGTCCTTTTCCTCCCATAAGCGGCCCATGTCTTTCTTTATATATTTCTTCCTTTCTTAACCCCTCTTGCGACTTTACAACACATCACTTTTCTCAAACCAACTTTAGGTCGCTTTTGTTATCTAGTTTTCCATTTTTTCCTTCTCTTTCCTTTATTTTTTCCCTACCAGTTCACTCCCATAAACGCCCCCTGTCTCTTCTTATCTCCCTCTCTCCTCCCTTAACTCATTTCGTATTAAAACTTTACAACACATCCCACACCAGTTTTCTTTCTTTCCTTTTCTTTCCTCTATTCATTCCTGCCATTCACTCAAATAAACGCCGCCTGTCTTTCTCTCCCTCCCTCCCTATTCACTTCCTTAACCCCTTCCCTCAACATTTCCTTCCCAACTTTCCCTCACAAACGACACTCGCTATGAATACCCAAGTCATCTCAAAACTATTAATGGGCTCGAACTCTGTATCTCGTCAACTTCACTTCACTTACTTAACCCCTTCCCTCAACATTTCCTTCCCAACTTTCCCTCACAAACGACACTCGCTATGAATTTCACAACTCATCTCTATTACTGGACTCGACCTCTGTATCTCGTCAACCGCGCGCAGTCCACTATCGCATAAGGACACACGGACCAGCCAACCAGCCAGACAGACAGCCTCAACTCTGCACTCGTCACCCTCACCGCACACACACGGAGACACGGATCACTAGACACAGGTGGAAGAGGTGTGTTTGATGACAGGAGAGCAACACACGCCTTCTTTAACCTTGCAAGCCACGCCACTTAACCCCAGGACTGACATTACATAACACTTCACCTCTCAAACACACACACACACACACACACACACACACACACACACACACTGGAGACACAAACACTTGAGACAAAGACAATCGACACTGGTGGAGGAGGAATATGATAAGAGATGATCTACACACGACTTATTTAACCTTGCAAGTCACACTATTTTTTTTTTTACAGCAAAGGAAGCGACTCAAGGACATACACGAAAAACAGACAATAGAAAAGCCCGCAAAGACCTGAACCCTCAAAGAAATTAGAATGAGTGGCCAGAATAGAAGGTCAGTTTCGGAAGGAGAGGCGTCTTGATAATCGCCTCCCCAACACGCAAGACTAACGTTACATAACATTTATCACCCTTCATATACACACGCAAGGGAGCTTAGCAAGAGTACAAAACCCACGGTAACCAATATACAGTACACACACGCCCACTATACTTTCCCACACGCCTGCCACGCCTACACTATCATACGCCCCCTCTCCCTCATACCGCCCGCCGCACACAAAGCTACAGGTGTTTCAAGTCATCGTCACCAGGATATGTAAACAGAAAGACGATCGTAGAGAAGTGTTAAGTCCAAGGTTAGAGACTGTCGTGGCTTAGCGAAGAACTGAGGAAGCGGATCAAAGGAGAGGAGAGAAAGAGGCTTGGGCACGACAGACGGAGAACAGTACAGACAGGACAAACAAACGAAACACTATGGACAGAGGAACCACAGACACTTCACAGAGAAAAACGCTACAGACGTGACATCACAGAGACTATACCCAGCAGACAGAAGCACCAGAGAAAGACAGACAGACCAAGACATTACAGACAGAGAAACAGACCCTAGAGACAAGACACCAAGCAGACGAAGACATGACAGACACCACAACATAAACAGACGAGGCGATACAGACAGGCAAAAAGAGAAAGAGACGCCGCAGATAGACACTTCGCAGACAAACAGACAGAGAGACGCACTACAGACGAGGCGACACAGACAAAAAAGGCAAAGAGAAAGAGAGACGCCGCTGATAGACACTTCGCAGACAGACAGACAAACAGACAGACGCACTATACAGACGAGACGCAGACAGATTAGGATAGACTTAGGAGTTCGTAGACTTTTCCTCGCCAGTGATAAGCTTAATCTGCAAAGAAGCTGCACGTCGAAATGATAAACTTGAAAACGGAGAGACATTTTTAATTTACTTTCTTCTTAAATTCGAGTTTGATGGATTGCACTTTTTTTGTTGAATATGAAAGTCGCGAGTAAAAATAGTGACAAGTTGAATTGCAGAGCGAGAGTTTGCGTTCCACGGTCGGTTATTTTACGATTTTCAATATTTATACTTTTTTTTTCATTTTTGCTTTTTTTTAAGGCGAGTGACGTGACCTGCGACGATTATAGGCACACGCACACACACACACACACACACACACACACACACACACACACACGCACACGCACACGCACACCATTCTTATCGTATTCCTCGCAGCCTAGAACCAGTCATCAGCCAGTCAGTCATCATTCAGTCAGTCAGCCAGTCAGTCCGTATGGCCGGGAATGAGCTCATGTTTATTAAGTAATTGCACGGGAGCTCACGACCCTGTCTCTCAACTCTCATTGCCTCCCTGACCCTGCCTGCCTCTCCTCGCATCTCTTCCTGTTCCCTTTTCCCTGTTTGTCTGCTATTCATCCTTCACATCCCTTCCGTTTCCCTTTCCCTACTCTGTTTTCCATCCACCCTATACATCCCTTCCTCCCCTTCCTCTTCCCTTTCCCTTCTCTGTCCTCTATTCACCCTACAAATCCCTTCCCCTTCCCTTCCCATTGTCTGTCCACTTTTCTATCCACCCTTCACATCCCTTCCTTTTCTCTTTCCCTTCTCTGTTTTCTGTCTACCCTACACATCCCTTCCTCCCCTTCCTCTTCCCTTTCCCCTGTCTGTCCTAAATCCACCCTACACATCCCTTCCCCTTCCCTTTCCTCTCTCAGTCTGTCTTCTCACCCTACACATCCCTTAGTTTTCCCTTTTCCTTCCCTGTCTGTCTTCTGTTCACCCTACCAGCCCTTCCTCTTCCCTTCCTCTTCTCTATCCACTTTTCTATCCACCCTACGTCTGCTTCCATTCCCCTATCTTCTTTATCCTCATTCCTGCCTCTTTTTCTTCTGTTACCCTTGACTTACTTCCGCTCCTCTCTCGTCCCTCCTCCCTTCCAAGCATATTTCCTTTTCTCTCACATTCCTCGCTGCTTCCTTCCCCTTTGTTTTTGTTGTGTCCCATTTCCTGTCTTTCCCCGACATGCGAAGGATATTACCAAAGTAGGTGATTCACGTAGGGCAGAGATGATGGCTTTTCCCTACACACCAGACATGATGAGGAAAGGTTGGTAGCACTCGTCTTGTCCAGGAATAGAAGAGTAAAATTAACCAAAAGCGACGAAGCATGACGGACCTTAGAGATGAGGTACGTGGAAGCCCTTAATTAAGTCGACGTTATAATCACCCCAGAAGTGGATGTACAAGACACACTCACGCACACACACACGCACACTCCACCCTTACATGAAAAAATAAACGACACAGTATCACAACTTAAAGTGACAAAACAGCAAAATAATAAGCCAGGATACGCGGAAATCTTCAAGTCGGCATAATAATAACCCCAAAAAGTGGATTAACGTGGACAAATTCGTTCCAATCTCGCACGGAAAAAAATCCACACGTCATCTTGGTCCTTATGAATTTGCGCTCACACCTAATACTTCCGAACGCCGAGAAGGAGATTAATCAGAGTTTCTTGAGCAGTTTTTTTTTAGATTCATGGTAGAGGAGAAGAGTCAAACTACCACCAGGATCATAAAAGTACCCATGGAAATACCCAGGACTCCTACGAAAGCCATGTTAAGTGTGTGTGTGTGTGTGTGTGTGTGTGTGTGTGTGTGTGTGTGTGTGTGTGTGTGTGTGTGTGTGTGTGTGTGTGTTTGCTTGTCTCCCACCACATACCGCGACTACCACCACCACCACCACCACAACCCCCTCCCATTACCACCACCCCAACCACAACCACCACCACCACCACGCCCTCCACTCACGAATCCACAACTCTCTCAAGCCACATTGTTCCCCGTTTCCCTCGCGTATGAGTCACCAGATTACATAATGACAGCGTACAATGCAGGTAACAGGAGTATTTTTTGATGAAAGGCGACCGTACGGGTAAATAATGGAAACAATGAGGGGGAAAATAATTGTGGCTGTGTTGCGTTACCTGTGGCGAACGTGAAGTAATCTGTGAGATCTTTTGGCTAGAAGGAAAGGAATTATTGAGAGGGGAACTGGGGAAAGGGAAAGGGAGGGCGAGGAGATGATGAGGAAAGGGGATGATGTAATGAGATAATGTGGAGGCGAAAATCAAAAGTGAAATGAAAAGACGAGGAAGAACAAGATGGACGGAAAGAAAAAGGAATTATGTTGGGCTAAGACGAAGAGAAGGAAAAATATTGAAAAGAAAGGGAGCGATGCTAAAGTGATGTGTAGAAATGAAAAAGAGAAACACAGAAAGATGAGGAAAGATATGAAAAAGGTGGAAAGGAAAAAAAGAGGAAATGGAAGGTTGGAATCAGACAGTGAAAAATAATTAAAAGAAATGGAGAGAGAGAGAGAGAGAGAGAGAGAGAGAGAGAGAGAAATGGGGGGACATACATTAGGAAGGAGAGAGGTCATAGACCCTCCCGCATCTATCTCAGTGACGAGTGGGAGTTTCCATCATGGTTTCCGCGTTGGCTGTGAGCTGTGGTGTGTTGTTTGTTGTTATGTTATGCTGTGTTATGATGTGTTGTGCTGTGTTGTGCTGTGTTACGCTGTGTTACGCTGTACTCTGCGGCAGGGAGGAAGAACTGCCTACGACTGTTTCTTGGCAATCATTATTTTACTTTTTTTCTTCCTAACAGCAAAATAATGGAAATAGACTAGAATGTAATAAAAGAGTTGTCATTTCATATGCCCCAGAAAATTAATGAAAAATAAAAGACTGAGAACAAGAAATAAATCTATGTTGTTCAAGGTGTGTCATTAACCTCCCTCGACCTGCTGCAAGTGACTTCTGAATGAGTGGGCGAGTAAGCTGGCCAGTAAAAAGGCAATTATAACATAAATCGTCTGTCCTAGAACGTTGAAAGGCATTGCAATCCAGACGAATCATCTACGTCGTAGAACAAATAAATCACACGGCATTCGAATTTAGTTTATATGCGATTCTCTTCAAAAGGTATTCTGGTCCTATCCGGTGCCTGCCTGGGTGTGGGAAGAAGCCATCAGTCACCAGCTGCTGGCCGTCACTCATCCATCATCACTCGCTGTCCCTACCGCCAGGCCTCCCCGTCACAGGTCATCGGCCCTCTCTTGTTAAGCATCGCCTCCCCCCTCTCATCGCCACCCCCATCTCCCTCACTATCACCCTCCTCTCCGTCACTGTCACCCCCTCTCTCACTGTCACCCATCTCTCACCCCTTCTCTCCTTCATCTCCTCATACTCCTCGCCCCGCAAATCGCACCCTCACTGTACCTCTTGAACTCCTCACAAAACAATAAGTAGCTCCGTAATGCAAAGGTTAGCTCTCTCGCCTCACAACCCAGAAGTCCTGGGTTCGACTTCCGAGCGGAATCTTGAGTAACAAGGTCATTCGGAGTGGGCACTGGCTGTATATCACGAGTCAGGAGTGTAATCAGACCATGGTGGATTACTCAGTCTTAAACAAACACACACACAAAAAAAAAAATGCACTCGCTCTCACACACGCATAAACAACAGCCCTCCCCATCCCACACACAAGCAACAACAGCCTCCACCCCCACCCCACCCCCCACACAACAGCAGCATCCTCCACCCCACACACACATAACAACAACAACACCAGCCAGCCCCACCTCCACCCCCACACGTATATACAAGTCCACCCTATAACATTCATTTTCTGTGGAGGTTGTAGAGAATGGTTCTTGGCTGCGTAGACTCGTATATTTCTTGACACGGCCTTTTTTTTTCTAGTTACTATTTTTTTCGTTTAAACTTCAGTGAAACTTTATTCCTCATTACTTCTTATTTGCCACAGCACACTCCTCGCCAGATGCAGGGAGGCAGAGGCGGAGTTACAAGAGTATGTTGTAATTAGTGTGTATGTTGCTAATTATGCAAATTCAGCGAGTTGTTGAATATAAAATCAGACCGTAGTCATCCTGCAACACATTTTTTTTTCATTTTGTTCAGTTTATTTAAGGAAACTAGTGTCTAAAAATTTACATATTATTCATAAAGCTTCACTTTCCCCCACCGGACACGGACATGGACGGGTGGACACACACACACACACACACACACACACACACACACACACACACACACACACACACACCGCAGCACGTAATAAGTGTGAGGGAGTAACGGAATGAGAGTGGGGAGAAGAGAATGGCGTGGAAAAAGGCGCGGAAAAAGAGGAGAGGAGGAGAGGGGAAGGAAATGATAGGGACGAGAGCGACGGAACGGAAACGGGAGGGGGAACGAGAGGGGACGGAGGGTGGCTGTATATTCTCAATGTTACGGAACTGAACTAGACCACTCTTATAGCCTCGTAACCTCGAAGCAAGACCTAAAGACCGGAAGACACCTCAACCCAGCGAAATCAAGACCATAAAACGAAACCAAGAGCGAAGTAACCTTAATTAAAGACCACAAAAACCAAAGACTTTCGTGGAGACCGGAAGACTTCAAGACCATCCAAGGCACCTCAACAAACGAGAGCCAAGGACGAAGAAACCCCAATACCCACGAAAACCAAAGACCGCAGTAGAGACCAACACTTCAAACTCACCCAAGAATCCTAAACCTAGTGAGATCAAAACCACAGGACCTCAATACCATAAGATCTGAAACCCTTACGAGAGCCGACCAAAGGATCTCAATGCCCACGAAAATTAAGGAGCGTAGGATCCAGTAAGACCTTCAGGGATGCTGGGAGGGGGGGGGGGGGCGATGCTGTGGAGGGGTGGGCGGGGTTCGTGTCTTTCCCCCGCCCAAACCACGGTGGAAAAATTGCATTGTTTCGTTATTGTGCGTGGAGCCTTTGCCGCCCACGAAATGACTGTTGTATTTAGAGAGGCGTGTTGCATGAGGCGTGTTGCATAATTCTGTCCATTGTTTTTTGTATTCGTAATCATGTTTTTGTTTCCTTTCTTTCCTTTTTTTAATTTTAATTTTTTCTGTATCCGTGCCTTTCCCTTTTATCTTCCATCTTTCGTGTTTTCTTTGTAATCGTGTTTTTTTTTTCTTATGTTTTACTTCCTGTCTTTTCTTTTTTCCTTTTTTCCTTTCCTTCCATTTTCTTTCCTTTTTATCTTTTCATTCTCCTTTCTCCCTATTTCCCGTATATCTTTTCTTCCTATCATTCCCATCTCTTCTTTTCCTATCCTTCCATTTTCTTTCCTTCTTATCTTTTCTTTCTCTTTTCTTCCTTTTTGCCATATCTCTTTTTCCCTATCTTTCCTATCTCTTTTCTTCCTGCAGCCCCTTTTCTTTTCTTCCTTTTTTTCCCTCCTTTTCTCTAGTCAGCGGGTAGAAAGACTGACAAAGGAACAGCCAAGTTTCGTAACACCGCATGGAAACAAAAACGGCAGAGAGAGTAACCTTAGTATGCAGACGCTACGACGGATCGGTATTCTCAGACGCATCCCCTTCCTACATCAACTATTTTCAAAGGTCAAGGAGGAGATTAATCGGGTTTTAATGAGGGTTTCTTCACGTTCATGGTACAGAAGAAGGGTCACACTACCACCAGGGTCATTAAAGTGCCCCTAGAAATGCCCCAAACGCCTACGAAAGCCTTGTCGATTATGTGCTTGGGCACCGATATGTTTAAGAATATGGCCGCAAATAGATCGGCATTATAAGACACTTTCGCTCCTCACATCAACTATTTCTAAAGGTCAAATAGGGGACCAATCGGGTTCTAATGAGTGTTTCTTTAGGTTCACCGTACAGAGGAAGGGTCAATCTACCACCAGGGTCATAAAACTACTCCTGGAAATGCCCCCAACTCCTACGAATGCCTTGTCAAATACGTGAACATGGGCAACGGAATATCTAGTAATACGGCCCTTTGGAAACAATCGACTGGAGCTTCACGATATGCTTTGTGGAGACGCTCAAGGGGACTGTCACTCCATTGTTACGAGCATGGAAGTCACTATTCACCCGTCACTTAACAATTACCAGTCATTATTCTTGTGAGCAGGGCGTCTAGTTATCTAATTTAACTCATTACAACACAAACAATAGGCATAAGTAAAGGAAACTGACCTCTCTTTTGGCCACTCCTTCTGTTTACTTTTTCAGGGGTAGCGCTTATTGGGCTTTTGTTGTTGTTTTCTTTGTTTATTGACCTTGAGCTGTCTCCTGTACCATAAAAAGAATTGGTGGCATACGCTATAGCTGCGCGTGGCCTCGGTGCTCATCTCCGTTGCATTGCCCTTGGAGTCTGTGGTATGAATGAGAATCCAGAAACACTATAGACACAGTAAGTATAGGAGGAGTAAGTAGCGGGCTTTTTTTTTTCCATTATTGTCTTTTTTATTTTTTACGCCCTTGCACTGTCTCCTCTGCTGTAATTAGAATAAAAAATAAAAAAAGTTACTAATGATCCGTCACCTAACAGTATTTTTTTTATATATACTTCGGGATTTTATAATAACCCAGACACTATTTACAAAGGATAATCACTTAATTCCGGTTGTTAAGAGTGTTACCACTTCTCACTCCGTTATTGACCCACAGTTGGTAAAAATCTCTCACGAAACATTATTTTCTTCACAGTTCGGCGTTTTGGAATAACCCAGACACTATTTACAAAGGATATAATCACTCCATTCCGGTTGTTAAGAGTGTTACCGCCTGCCACACTCCGTTATTGACCCACACTTGGTAAAAATCAATCACGTAACAATATTTTCTTCACAGTTCGGCGTTTTAAAATAGCGCAGACACTATTTACAAAGGATAATCACTCCATTCCGGTTGTTAGGAGTGTTACCACCTCCCACTCAGCTGTCACCCTTTCCGTTACTATAGACCGGAAGACCTCAAGACCATCCGAGAAACCGTCACGTAACATTATTTTCTCTGGCATAACTCACAGTGCTAACGAAACATAACAACTCCATTCCGGTTGTTAGGCGTGTTACCATCTGCCATCAGCTGCCGCCACTTCCGTTACTGCTGCGTGGCACGAGGGTCCGCACTTATCAGCAATGTGGATGTTCGTCGGAAGTCGGACAGTCACGGATCACGAACCGTACACATGATCGCACTTTTAACCTCACACACGACACACACGCACACATATCCCATACACAGGTGATCATACGCACATGACACGGACCACACGGACAGAGCTTTCAATATGCAAGTACACTGTTGTCGATGAAAAAATACTCTCAAGCCATGAAATCTGTGGAATACCCTTAGGATCATTGTGTCGCAACGCCTTTTTTTTTCTGTAGGGGCATATTCTTATTATCCCTGCTTTTAAGTTTCAAATAATCTGTTGTAGTGGCAATATTGGTCGTGGTAAAAGTAGTAGTAGTAGTAGTGGTAAGCTGGTAAACGTAGTAGTAGTAGTTGTAGTAGTAGTAGTAGTTGTTGTAGTAGTAGTAGTAGTTGTTGTAGTAGTAGTAGTAGTGTGTGTTTATGTGTAGTAGTAGTAGTAGTAATGCTATTCTTCCTCAAAAATACTCTCATTCTTAAGTCATGACTAATACAAGGTGCTCTTCTGCCTGTTACATCAGCTGGATTCCCACCAAACCCTCCTTTTCAGAGTCCCCATCCTTTATTCACCCCCCATACAGGTAGGCAAGTGGGATTTCCCCTTACCTGGACACCCCCACACTTCATTTTTTTCCTATATCTTCCCCCACCATCCGTTCGTTCTCCCGTCCACTCGCCCACTGACCTCCACCCCGCCCCAGCACCCCGCCCACCAGCCCCACCTAGCGTTGCCATATTGTCGTACTTTGAACATTGTATTTATCATTTTTAGGCGCCAAGACTGTCGTAACCACACAACCAACGATAGAAAATTAAAGTCATCGTTGAAACTGCTAAATACTGATGGTTTTCGTTCTTTTTTGCTATAGTTATCGACCAGAAACTTCGAAAATGCAATGCGCTGAGTACGATAATTTGGCATCGCTGGCCCCACCTCTTACAACATACCTGTCCTTTGAGAAAACCGGTCCAGGCTGAAATGGTTGATGTTTGTAATGCAAGTATTGTAAGGGGGAACAAAAATAGGAAAAAATAGTAGACGAGACAAGATAATAGGAGCAGTGAGTAGCGGGCTTTTTTTCACATTTGTTACCTTTTATTATCCCCTTGAACTGACTCGTCTGCTGTAAAAAAAAAGAAAAAAATAGGAAGGAAATTTGGATGAATAATAAAACGAAAGAAGAATGTGGGTAGTGATTGCAAGTTTGTGGACATTATTTTTTCTTCACAATATTCGCAAATAGTAAAAATGAAATGTGTAGAAACGAGATGAAGTGCAGAGGAAGTAAACGAAAGGAGAAATAACGATAAGAGGGATTTTTGAATGAATAATTAAGCGTAAATGGTGCTAATAATGTGTTTCTGTTGACTCTTTTTCGTCATGACTTTCGCAAATAGAAAAGTGAATGTAGAAAAATATTATAAGATGTAAAGAAAAAAGTAGACGAGAGAAGAAATAATATAAACAGAACCTCATTTCATTCTCTCCCACTGAAAAAAAAGAGACTCAACCAAGAAGAATTAGACGGATGATGCTTTAGCGGCATGAAAATGAGGGGAAAAAAAAACAGGAAAGAGGGAACTCACACAAAAAAAATACAAGGACACACAAACGCTACAGGTAGAAAATTGGTGGTTTAGTACAGGTGAATCAGAGAGCGGAGGAGGAGGAGGAGCCGGGGGGGAGAGGAAAGGAGGCCAAGGAGGATCAGGAAGGAAGAAGGAAGGAGGAAGAAGAGGAGAAGGAGAAAAGAGGAAGCAGGTGTGAGTGATGGTATACGCGTCTCTCTCTTGACCAAAACGAAGAATATGACCTCGAGGCGTTTCTGTCCATAGTGTCACGTTACCAATTACTACTGTGTGTGTGTGTGTGTGTGTGTGTGTGTGTGTGTGTTACTGGGTCAAACGAAGGAGAGAGAAAACAAACCAAGACTACCATGAGATCAAACATACAGTACGTACAAACAAACCAAGATAAACAGACAGACGGAGAAATCAGATAGACAGACAGACAGACAACACACAGACAGACAAACAGATAGACAGACAGACAGACGGGTCACAGACAGACAGACAGACAGACAGACGGCACACACAGACAGACAGACGGCACACAGTGACAGACAGACAGACAGACGGCACACAGACAGACATACAGACAGACAACACACAGACAGACAGACAGACAGACAGACACAGAGCATCCTTGTCTTCCCAACGCACAACTTTAACGGTCAAGACCAGTGCAGATTTTTTTTTTTTTTCTTTTTTACATCATTCACGTTCTGTCCATGTCGAACTTCTCCTCCTCCTCCTACTACTACTACTACTCCTCCTCCTCTTCCTCCTCCTCCTCCTCCTCCTCCATATTTCCGTGTCTCCTCTTCCTCCTTCCTCCCCGCACCGCCGCCGATCAAGTCACTCGAATCGTGTCTTAGTTTCTTCTTTTCTTCCTTCTTTTTTTTTACTATCTGACTTAAAAATACGAAAGATGTGATATTGAAGCTTCATTAAACGTCCACTCTACCACCACCACCACCACCTCTACCACTACCACCAACACCAACACCAACACCATTACCACCACCACTACCATGACCAGCACCACCACTACCACTACCACCAACACCAACACCAACACCATTACCACCACCTCTACCATGACCACCACCACCACTACCACTACCACCAACACCAACACCAACACCATTACCACCACCACTACCATGACCACCACCACCACCACCACCGCAATGACTTGAGTTGCCAGTTATATATACCAATTCTATATGTCAAAGTTACTCCTGCATTACTATTTTCTTCTCTTATGATCACCACATTAATTTTGCCCGAGACCTCGAGGCATGCGTTCGATTCTTTTCCCTTTGTACATACGAAATTATATGCTCTGGGGTAGCGCCTATGTTAATGAACGCAAGGTAGAGAGAATGTTTACCTGGAATAATCGTGTCAGACTAGTCCTCGCCGTCAAACACCCGCGATTGTGTAAGTGTGTGTGTAAGTGCGTGTGTGTGAGTGTGTTACGGTTTTCGGACCCTCGAGGGATGGCACCCGACACGCCGAGGGGGGGTAAGCGAGCGAGTGGTTGGCGTCATGTGTGTGTGTGTGTGTGTGTGTGTGTGTGTGTGCGTAGAGTCACCACGCCCAGCAACCGAAAGAGAGAGCCCAGTGCTTGCTTCCTTGTGGCCGCCTCGAGGATAGCTGAAGGCAATGTAACGGATGTAGAGAAGCAGTTTAATGGCTACCTCCTCCCTTCCGCCTGCACACCAATAACGACTGCAATGAAACTATAAACTCCAGCAAATGAGGAAGCACGTACAAATCAAACAGGGCTCCATCATAGTCGTCCAGTCATCGAGCGACACATAAAACAACAAACACGTCAAAAGAAAACACGTTATTTCAGTATTATCATCACTTTCACTCCCTTCTGCTTGGGCGCCTGATGGAGTGAACGCAATGGAACAGCAAACATTCAAATCAAGGGAACCAAATCACACGGAAGGATCGGATGCGTGCGTTATAATACAGTCAAAGGACACCGCACTGTTGGTAATACTATACGTTTTTACTTCCCTCTTGCCGCCCACCGCAGTAATAGAGGCAACAAGACATCAAGCTCACTCAACGAAGGAAGAAAACTAAAAAGATAGGTGGCGTGCAATACAGTCAGGTTCTAACACGTATTGGTAGCATTACAATTTACAAGTCCTATTTTTTTACTTCTTTCTGTCTAGCTGCCGGAGTAATGAAGACAAAAGGACCACAGACTCACACAACCGAGGGGGGAAACTAAAGAGGGATCTGTTGCACCCATTACAGAAGGCCAGACACGCGTTGGTAGTTGTTACATAATCTTTCCTTTTTTTCTAACAGCCAGCAGGAGTAATAAAGAAAAGAATAACAACGAAAACTCAGGTAAACCTCAAAACATACCCAATTATCTGCAAGAGGCAGGATAGTAAGGACAAGCGTGTTGCGAGCTATTTTATCAGTTTTACTTCCTCATTGCTTCCTCCTGGCCGCCCCTCTGAGCTTTGGAGGAAACATAACAGCGAACAACCTTAAGCAAAGTTGTTAGCGGCGTCCCAGTCAAGGGCAAACACGGGTTGTTAAGAGACATTATAAGGGTGTGTTTCGTCCTCGTCCGTTGTCTCACCTTCCTCACACACGCATTGTTAGTCACGACAATATTTAGTTTTCCCTTATTTGTTACTTCCTGAAATACTTCTTGTGAGTCAGATCAGAGGTAGTCCCGGGATATGCCTTTGCAACGGCTCCCGGATTTTCCCCACATTTTATTGTCTTATTGTCCAGGGGGAGGTACTGCCCCCTCCCTTGTTGTGCTTTCCTTCCTACCATTGTATCTTTTTAATTTCATGGTGCTACCTACACATGTATTAATAGTTATATAATCACACTCTGTCCTGCCTGGGGGTTGGGATGGCATGCTCCTCCCTTCTCCCTTGTTTACCTGCAGCAATAAACTATCAATCAATCAATCAATCTTTTCACTCAGTGTCAATGTTCTCGCGCTGTAACTCTTATTTTCATTTTCAATATTCACTCGACATCTAGTTTTTTTTTTTTTTTTTCACTGGTTAATATGCGTTTTACTTATTTGTCAAGGCGATAAATTTTAGACAACCTATTACTAGATTATTAATTTGTACATTTTTTCCTTAGCCAAACAGGTATCGTTAGTAATTTTATTCTTTCAGTTACGGTATCGCTTTTTTCTTTGCGTTCTTCAAGTTTGTATTGTTAATGTTTTTTTTCCACTTCCTTACTTTTTTATCCTCACTTTTTAACTTATTCCAATTTGTTTTACTAATAATGCTCAGTTGTTGTTTTTTCACACTCACTCTTCTATCCCGACTCGAACATGGTTATCATCAGCTTTTCCTTCTTTCGCATTTTTTGTTGTCTTCCTCAAACACGTGTAAGCAATCTTCCCTAATGTTACATCCTTCAGCCATCCCCCAACACCGGCTCCGTGTCCCCTGCTGCGTGACGGCCGCCTGCAGGAACGAGGAAGGAAATGGCAAGGCTCCGTCGCCGGCAGGAAGGAGGCACAATAGCTGCAGAAGGAGGAGGAGGAGGGAGGGGGGGGGGGAGAGGCAGAGCGATGGAAGAGGGGAGGAAGTGAAGCTGTATGGGTATCTCCGTGTGTGTGTACCCAACCCTCAGCGGGACACACACACACACACACACACACACACACACACACACACACACACACAGGGCCTCCGCCACATACACATGCACCCACTTGAGCATATACCAGCACACACACACACACACACACACACACACACACACACACACACACACACACACACACACACACACACACACACACACATACAAACAAAGAAACATCCGCCTCTGCCGCCCGGAAACAGCATAACACATGATCTGCTCCTCGCTTCGTCACACACAAGAACGAAGAGATTTATTTTTTTATGTGTTTACGTTTTCTTAAGTTTTGCTCCTCCTGCGTCGGCCGCGGTATGATCGGTATGAGAGAGAGAGAGAGAGAGAGAGAGAGAGAGAGAGAGAATCAACACCAATATAATAACTTGGACCAATGCATATCACTAACACGTCTCTCATCCGCCTCCCTTGCTTCTTCTCCTCCTTTTGCTTTCTCTTTCTCCTCCTCTTCCTCTGGTTCCTCTTCCTCCTTCTCTCCCTCTTCCACCTTCCCCATTATTCGTCAGATTTCTTCCAATCTTCCTTCTCCTTTGTTTCCTTTTTCTCCTCTTCCTTCCCTTCCTCCTTCTCCTGTCCCTCTTCCACCCCCACCCCCCCACTCTCTCTCTCTCTCTCTCTCTCTCTCTCCATTATTCAGATTCCTTTCATTCTTCCTCCATTCCCATCCATCATTTTCCCTCTCTTCTTTTATCTTTCATCCCCTCTTCACTCTCCTTCATGCCCCTTCAGACTTCTTTCCTCGCACTCTTCATTCATCCCTTCTTATCCCTCCTCCCTCCCTTTTTGTTTTTCTCTCTCTCTCTCTTCATTTTTATTTATCTCTTTCTATACCACTTCTATCCCTATCTATCCTTCCTCTCGATCGTCTCCCTCTTTTCATCTCCCATCCTTCTTTTCTTGTGTATCCTTCTCTTCTCCTTCATTATATCGATCATTCAACCATTCACTGTTAAGCTTACATCCCTATCTATCCTTCTCTTCATCTTTTCTCATCTCCCTCTTCTTATGTTCCTCTTCTCATCTCCATGTCCTCATCTCTCCGTTCTCGTCTCCCCGTTCTCGTCTCCCCGTTCTCGTCTCCCCGTTCTCGTCTCCCCGTTCTCGTCTCCCCGTTCTCGTCTCCCTCTTATCCTCTGCCTGTCCTCATCTCCCTGTCCTCATCTTCCTCTTTACATCCTTGTACATCCTTATGTGTTATCATTCCACCACCACCACCACCATCACCGCCGCCGCCAGGGTGCACTGCTGAGCTGGTTAGAACCTGCCCGTGTTTTGTTAGTCAAGTGAGCCTCGTCCTGACTTGGAGCCAGAATCTGAGGCCCACGAAGCGAAAACGTCATGAATACAGACTGCCGGCGAGCGAGAAATATGTTTTGCTTGTGTTTCAACTTTTTCTTTTCTAATTTACAGGGAGCTGAAGCTGTGTGAAGTTACGGAACACACACACACACACACACACACACACACACACACATCACCACCTCCACCACCACACCACAACCACAAAACCACCACACCACAGCACAACCAGAACATCAAAACAAAAGAAATACTAATCCTCTTTTATCAACATTACAATTCTACTGAAGCACCGAACAAGAAGACAAGGCGATTACAAAGTGTTCTCTGGCCGCGAGTGAGAGAGTTGAAGCCTCTATAACACGCTCAGACCCTCCTCCCTCCCTCGGCACCCCCAGAACGTGATCAGGCGAATAAACACAAGAATTAAGAATATAAATGAGAGAAGTCTTTACTCTTATACATATTTGTCATCTCGAGTGTATTTTGCTTCTCCTTTGTAATTTCTAAGGTGGAGGAGGAGGAGGAGGAGGAGGAGGAGGAGGCAGTAGTATTGTTTTAATTTTAGTATTTGTACCGATGGAGCAAGTACAAAAAGGAGACAGATAAGAAAGGGAAGAGGAGGAGAGGGAGAGGAGGAAGAGAGCGTGTGTTTATGTATTTGTGTGCATGTGTATGTGTGTGTGTGCGTGTGTGTGTGTGCTCACGCGAGACCCAAAGACAACATAAGCCAAATCTATCACGTCATCAATAAGAATAAGAATATAAACCCAATAAAAGAATCATTAACACAATAAGCATTAATGAAGGATAAAACAACAACGCGCATCTCATTAGTAACATCAATAGTTTTCTCTTCTTGACGAGGCACGTTTGTTGGTATTATTCTCCTCATCGCTTATAAAGGTTAGGAAAGCGGCGCATGACCTCCTCCCTCGATTTCTCTGACCACACTGAGGATTCTTAAACATATCAGAACCCATCCTCACATATTTGACAAGCCTCTCATGGGTGTTTGGGTCCTGTCTATGGGTAGTTTTATGACCGTGATGGTAGTTTGACCCTTCTGTACCATGAACTTTAAAAACAACACTCATTAGAACCCATTTGATCCCCTTTTTGACCTTTGGAAATAGTTTAACCCTTCTTCTGTACCATGAACTTAAAAATTCACTCGTTAGAACCCAGTTGATCCCCTTTTTGACTTTTGGAAATAGTTTAACCCTTCTTCTGTACCATGAACTTAAAAATTCATTCGTTAGAACCCAGTTGATCCCCTTTTTGACTTTTGGAAATAGTTTAACCCTTCTTCTGTACCATGAACTTAAAAATTCACTCGTTAGAACCCATTTGATCCCCTTTTTTGACCTTTGGAAATAGTTTAACCCTTCTTCTGTACCATGAACTTAAAAATTCATTCGTTAGAACCCAGTTGATCCCCTTTTTGACTTTTGGAAATAGTTTAACCCTTCTTCTGTACCATGAACTTAAAAATTCACTCGTTAGAACCCAGTTGATCCCCTTTTTGACTTTTGGAAATAGTTTAACCCTTCTTCTGTACCATGAACTTAAAAATTCACTCGTTAGAACCCAGTTGATCCCCTTTTTGACTTTTGGAAATAGTTTAACCCTTCTTCTGTACCATGAACTTAAAAATTCACTCATTAGAACCCAGTTGATCCCCTTTTTTGACCTTTGGAAATAGATGTTGTGAGGGATGGAAGCGTCTGTGAATACCAACCCGAATGTCGAATGAATGCCTACCGGGGGCGAGTGAGCAGCGATTCCAATGATATATGGGCCATTGATTCTTCAGTCTTACCTTAAACAGACCATTCCTATTCACACACAAGATTATTCCCATTCCCGTTGTTATGAAGGCGATCAATTCTTCCGTCGTACCTTTAACTAGATCATTCCTACTCAAATTAAATCATATTCTCCCATTCCTGTTCCCAAGAAGTCCAGAGAGAGGCCGCTTTGGAATATTACCTTCTGGCTCATGGATTTGATGTGAAGTTTAAGTAAGGGTGGTCGTAGTAGTAGTAGTAGTAGTAGTAGTGGTGGTGACTTTGTTAATATTCACTACTTTTTCTTGTCCATTTCCGTTATGTGTTCATCTGGCAACAGTGTCATGCGCGTGGTGAAACTGCGAACGTAACGCTGTTTTCACGACAAATACGTATGATTTCACTGACCAGCAGCTGCCGATGATTAGGTGGTACAGCTGTATCAACACACACACACACACACACACACACACACACACACACACACACACACACACACACACACACACACACACACACGAGGTTGTTAAGTACGTTCTCTCCACGGTATTACCAACTTTTCTTTTATGTGGACCTCTTCCTTTGCATCTACCAACAACCTTCTCCATTCCAACACATACAGTAACGAAATCCTAACATCCCCAGTGTCCTAAGGCTAATATCCACACCATCCACATATCAACATTGGCCACTCTACTTGCATTCACATTCACTTCAAACCTGACAACCACATTTTCATAGCCTTCCATCTCTATCCATCCTTTCCTCATTATCTCCCTCCTTATATCCTTGCATCTTTCTCTTCTCTGTATCCTTTCACTCATCCCTTATCCTCGTATCCATTCTTACAGCCTTAAGGCCCAGTCACACTGACTTTACGACCTACTGACGACCTCCCGCGACCCGCAGGTCGCAGGAGGTCTCACATGGTTGTGCGTGCGATCGTCATGTGTCTCCGTCTGCCGTGCGACCGAAAATGCTGTGATCTCAGGCTCACATCCACTATCCACATACCACCATTGCCGCTCCACCACCAGACACACTACTCCAACATGCCCCCATCCACATACGTAGCCCCAACATCAAACGCTGCACATATATAAAACAAAGCACGTGCATGCATACAAACACCATACATAAAAGAAAACAAACCAAGAAAATAACACGCTTTTGGTTAACGTGACATACACTTTCCACAAGCCCGCATCTCTCCACCCCAAGGCACAACAATACTCCAACTTATCCACTGGCGTGTCTTGTCTGAACCAGCGGAGGGAAGAGAAAACAGAGGTGGAGGAAAGTGAGAGTGGAGAAAGTCGCAAAGTCTCCACTCCACTTTTTGTCTCCGCCGCTAACTTCTCCCTTCCTGTCTTTCCTTTGCCTTTCCCTCGCTTCCCTCCCTCTTTCTCTCTCTCCTGCACTGAGGGAAGGAGGAGAGAAAACTAAGAGGTGGAGGAAAGTGAGAGTGGAGTAAGTCCAAAAATCTCCACTCCACTTCTTGCCTCCACTTCTAACTTCTCCCTTCCTCTGTCTTTCCTCTGCCGTTCCCTCGCTTCCCTCCCTCTTTCTCTCTCCTATACAGTGAGGAAAAGGAGGAGAGAAAGCTGAGAAGTGGAGGAAAGTGAGTGGAGAAAGCCGTCTACCTCCACTTCTTACATCCACCGCTAGCTTCTCTCTCTTCCTCTGTCTTTTCTCCCTCTCTTTCTCTCTCTTTCACCGGATCAGTGGAGGGAGGGAGAGAGAAAACTGGGTGGTGGAGGAAAGTGAGAGTGGAGAAAGCCCCACAATCTCCACTTCTCTCTTCCTCTGTCTCTCCCTCCCTACCTCAGCTTGCCTTTCTCTTCCTTCTCTCTCTCCTACCTCGAATCAGTGGAGGGAGGAAGAGATAAAACTGAGAGGAGGAGGAAAGTGAGAGGAGAGAAAGCCGTACAATCTCCAATTCTCTCTTCCTCTGTCTCTCCCTCCCTATCTCACCTTGCCTTTCTCTTCCTTCTCTCCCTCCCTCTGTTTCCTACCTCGAATCAGTGGAGGGAGGAAGAGACAAAACTGGGAGATGGTGGAAAGTGAGAGTGGAGAAAGTCGAATAACCTCCACTACTTGCCTCCACCGTTAGCTTTTCCCTCCCTCTCTCTCTCTCCCATCCTTCCTTGCCTCATCCTCCCTCTCCCTCCCTCCTGTCTCCTACACACGCGCGCCCTTGACAGACTGGATCCGCCCCGGGCATAAGACGGCGTGAGATCCGACTCGGTTTGCCGTTTGCTCATCTCCAGCATAAAAGGATTCGACCCTCTCCTCCCAATGCGCATTACCTGTTTGTTAGAGAAGAGCGGAGACTTGTTATCTGTACCCCGGAAGCGCTGAGGTGTTTAAAGCCCCAAGAAGACTTTTGTTGATCCTAAATTTAAAAGGACTCAACCCTCTTTTCTTACTATGTGTATCCTTTACGTGTTTATTGAAGGATAACTCAGACGCGTTATCTATACTCCGGATGCACTAAGTTATTTATAGCTCCAAAGTAGACTTGCGCGTGTGTTAATCCTAAACTTAAAAAGAATTCAACACTCTCCCTCCATGCGTTACGAGTATGTTGAGGAAGAGGTCAGACTTGTTCTGTGCTCCGGAAGCGATAAGGTATTTAAAGCTCCATCCAACTAGACAACTTTAATTCATCCTAAACTTAAAAAGGACTCAACCCCCTCTCTCCCTCTCTCTCTTCCTTCTCTATGCATTATCTGTTGATTAAAGGAAAGGTCAGACTGGTTATCTATACTCCGGAGGCGATAAGGTGTTTAAAGCTCCAACTAGATTTGCTTTTTGTTCATCCTAAATTTTGATAAGGTCTCAGTCCCCTCTCTCCCTCTCTCTCTTCCTTCTCTATGCATTACCTATTGATTTAAGGAAAGGTCAGACTGGTTATCTATACTCCGGAAGCGATAAGGTATTTAAACTTCCAAACAAGACTCGACTCTCTTGTTCTCCTTCTCTATGCATTTCCTGTTGACTAGAGGACAGGTGAGTGTTGTCATCTATACACCTGTTGCGCAGAGGTATCTGGAGCTATAAACTAGACGTGCCTTTTGTTGATCCTAAGTTTAACAGGACTCAACCCTCATCACACCTTATCTATTTCTTAAAGGTGTGAGCTGTCTTCTCTACGTCAGGTGAGTCAGGGTGTTGAGGTCGAGCTGCGTGTTTCCAGGTAACATGTGCGGCGTAATGTCTGCCTTCCGGAGTGAAAATTGTTAAGTCTATGGGAGGTTAGGAAGCTCAAGGTGACGGCGGTGAGATGGGAGGTTGTGTGTGTAATTATGGGAGTGTGAGGGAAGGCCAAGAGTAGTACGATGGAGGTACACACACACACACACACACACACACACACACACACACACACACACACACACACACACACACACACACACACACATACACACACACACACACACACACACACACACACACACACACACACACACACACAGGATAAGGGAAATAGCTATGGCAGATCATAAATATATTAGTATCCCATTTCTCCGAGGCAGCCAGACCATCACATTGAAAAGAAAAAAAAGCCTTCCTTGTATATTCTTCCCTTTACCTCTCCTTTTCATCAATATTTTTTTCTCCCCTTTTCATTTCTTTAGCTTCCTTTCCTCACCTTTTAATACCCTGTCTTTGCCTTTCCTTTTCTTCTCTATTCTTTAGTTTTCCTTCTCTCTTCTTCCATTTCCTTTCCTTCCCTTCCCTACCCTTTAGAATCCTTCATGTTCCACTCTTTTCCTTTCCTTCCCTTTATCATCCTTCACATTCCACTCTTTTCCTTCCCTTCCCTTTATCATCCTTCACATTCCACTCTTTTCCTTCCCTTCCCTTTATCATCCTTCACATTCCACTCTTTTCCTTCCCTTCCCTTTATCATCCTTCACATTCCACTCTTTTCCTTCCCTTCCCTTTGACATCCTTTACGTTTCACTCGTCTTTCCCTGCCCTTTCCTTTCCTTAACCTTCAATTTCCTTCCTTTCCTCCTCCTTGACTGAGACAACAACGGAAAGAAAACAAGACAACAACAACAACAACAACACAAGAACAACGAAAGCAACCGCCGGAAAAAAACAAGCGAGGAGGCGACGATGATGATGACGATGATGAAGACGACGACGAGGACACCAGCGGTCGGTTAGCCGGTGAGGCGTAGAAAAGCGGCAACACGCAAACCAGTGCGGCATAATTATCAGTAACGAGGACGAGGACGAGGACGAGGACGATGGGGCGTGGTAAGGTAAAATAAGGTGTGGCAAGGTAAGGTAAGGTAAGATCAGGTAAAGTAAGGTGATGTAAGGTAGGATGTGGCAAGGTACGGTAAGGTAAGGAAAAGTAAGGCAAGGTAAGATGAGGTAAGGTGAGCTAACGTAATGTAAAGTAAGGTATGGTATAGGAAGGTGTCGTGAGGTGAGGCAAGGCAAGGCAAGGTAAGGTAAGGTAAAGAAAGGTAAGGTAAGATAAGGTAAATTAAGGTAAAATAAGGTAAAGGAAGATGATGTAAGGTAGGGTGTGGCAAGGTAAGGTGATGTAAGGTAGGGTGTGGCAAGGTAAGGTAAAGTAAGGAAGAGTTAGGTAAGGGAAGGCAAGGTAAGATGAGGTAAGGTAAACTAACGTAATGTAAAGTAAGGTAGAGTAAGGTATGGTGTAGGAATGTGACGTGAGGTAAGGTAAGGTGTGGTAAGGTAAGGTAAGGTAAGGTAACGTAAGGTAAGGTGTGGTAAGGTAAGGAAAGGTAAGGTAAGGTACTATGGTAAAGTAAGGTATGGGCAGGTAAAGTGAGGTTAAGTGAGGTTAAGTGAGGTGTGGTACGTAAAGGTAAGGAAAAGAAAGGCAAGGTAAGATGACGTAAGGTAAGCCAAGGAAAGGAAAGGCAGGGCAAGGTGTAGAAAGGTAAGGAGGCATGGTCAGATAAGATGAGATGAGGTACGGTAAGGTAAGGTAAGGCAAGGTAAGGTAAGGTAAGGTAAGGCAAGGTAAGGTGTGGAAAGGTAAGGTAAGGCACTATGGTAAAGTAAGGTATGGGCAGGTAAAGTGAGTTTAAGTGAGGTGTGGTACGTAAAGGTAAGGTAAAGCAAGGTCAGGTAAGGTGGGGAACTGGTATCACGTGAGGCAACAAAATTAAGCTTCTTGTGGTATTTCCGAGACCCCGTGTTATGGGATAAACCATGGAGGGATAAACCCAAGACACTGGTTCCGTGCTTTTTTGTTTTTAGATGAGAGAGAGAGAGAGAGAGAGAGAGAGAGAGAGAGAGAGAGAGAGAGAGAGAGAGAGAGAAAAGAAATAAAAAATAAAAAAGAAATTGAATAAAAAATAAAAAGAAGAAAAGGAAAGAAAAGAACGAAAAAGAGAAAACGAAAGAAAGAAAGGAAGGAAGGAAGAAAAAAAGAAAGAAGAAACAGAAAGCAACACCAACACTCGAAAAAACAAAACAAAAAAAAATAACAAACCAACAAGCTGAGGACGATCGAGAGAGAATCCTTCATCTTCATCTCACTCCCTTGTCCTCCCTTTCCATCCCTCCCTCGTCTTCTCATTCCCAACGTGACTTGTTTTCTCTTCCCAGCCCATCTTTCCCTCGCCTAATGTCACCTTTGGCCTGGAATCGCAAGTCTCTGAGTCTCGGTGATGAGCGTGAGGCGAGGGATTGGAGGAGACGCGAGGGAGAGTTATACATGCATGACGCGACCTCACATTCTTTTTCTTACCATGAGAGAGAGAGAGAGAGAGAGAGAGAGAGAGAGAGAGAGAGAGAGAGAGAGAATAAAAAGGTCCATGACTGTGATTATGTGTTGTTTAGAAACTATATAAACCTCTTCGTGTATTCCTCTCCTTGTATGTTCGTCGGGGAAGAAAGGAGAGACATTAAAGGGAAAGGAAAGGAAAGCAAAGGGAAAGGTATTGAAGGCTAATTAAGTGAAAGGAAGACAAGGAAATGGAAGTGAAGGAATGTATTGCCTAATTTGGGCTGGACAGGTGGGGCCAAATCTTTATCAATATGCTGAGACAGAGGATACTTATCAAATCAAAATAATCGCGTGAACTATTTTCTCTTACTCTTTGTATCATGCGCTTACACACTCATACCCATCCCACAGTTAAACACACACACACACACACACACACACACACACACACACACACACACACACACACACACACACACACACACACACACACACACACACACACACACACACACACACACACACACACACACACACATGGGCAGTCTCCCTTGACCCGTGCCCCTGTCCACCCAGCAGCGAGTGGGTACCGGGTGTCAGGCAGGGGTTGTGCCCCGCATCCCGGGTGGTGGTCCGGCTCCTGCAATGGCGGGTAACTCAAGGGTGCAAACCCAGATCCCCAAACCCGGCCTCGGCCAAACAAGCAGTAATGCAAACAAACAAGGATCTACAAAAATGAAGCAAGGGAAGTCGAAAGACAAAAATGAAAGTCGTAGGACACACACACTCAGGTCAATGCAGTCAGCCAGCCAGCCAGCATGACCCGCCCCTCGCTCGGCCTTACATCACTGAGCCCCGCCAACAAAAGCAACAAACTGACCCTCCGCACTGATACCCTCGCTAAGTGGATGTATATCGACTGCCCCGCCCTCTTTACCCTCCTCGCCCCACTGCCCCGCCCTCCTCGTCCTGCCCACCACACCGCCTCGTCTCTACTCGTCGAAATGTCTCACGCACCAAGCCATCCTTCCCTATCTTTCCTCGTTGTGCCATCTCTGTTGTAACCGTACATTAGAGGGCAATAAAATATCGGTATCAATATCATATCTCCCTCCGTTCTGATCCCACCCCGTCCCCTCCCTCCATGCCCCGTCTCTCCCTCGTCTTGCCCTGTTTAACCCTTTAAGCTTGCCCTGTCTTGAAAATGCCCCGTCTCTCCGTCTTGCCCCATACCGACGTCTTGCATTATTTAACCCTTTGAGCTTGCCCGTCTTGCCTTTGTTTTGGCTCCTGCCCCTGTCTTGCCTTTCTCAACTCCTTTACCACCACAACCTCGTTTCCCTCCTTGCCCCGCCTTGCCCCCAGACCCTCCAGCATATTTTTCAGCTGCATCAAGGTTCAGCACGCCGCCCGGTTTTGGTTAGGTTGGGTTAGGTTACATTAGGTAAGATGAAGCTAAAATCATGTGGTTAATTTTTACCGGGGAATACGCTGATAATAATTAGAAGAGGATTACGTAGTTAGTGTGTGAGCTACGACGCGCCTGTCACCCACGGCTCAACAGCTCGTGGAGACGCCCATCATGCATACACTTAAGGAATATGCAACCCGCCACCACCACCACCACCACCACCGCCTTACCTTGCTATCGCAGACGTCATACTCGTCGTCCTGGGCCACGGGCTTGTAGCGGTGGGGCTGCAGCAGCATGGTCATCGTCCAGCCGCCGCCCCGCCCCACTGATGCTGCTGACGAGGTGCCACTCATCTCGGGTGTCACAGGCGGCCGCTGGGCAGGTCAGGACAGGAAGTGCGCCATGAGGTACTGAGAATCGCACTCTTGACTTCCTCGCCCCCCGGAGCCTTCAGTACACAGGGACGAGGTAGCTTTCCCGCGCCCACTTGTTCTTCGCCTCTACTAGTTTGTTTCCTTCCTAAAATACGACTAGTTTTCAAGCAATAAAACTTTCCTTACGGTAAGATTCTTCGTGTATATGTTGTGTTCTAAGATTGTGTGGTTTCCTTTGCAATTAATAGACTGTTCGGTAACGGTTGTTTGAGGAGTTTATTGCCGGGTAGTAGACACTTAACTACCACTTAATATAATGCGCTAATTAGAATCTTTATAGGTGAGTCAGCAGGAACTCTTAAAACTCACACTTTCAATTAACCTTAATAGCACTTTTATCTTCACAGCCACAGAATAGGAATACACGTTTTTCAAGTCTTCGCCACGTTCCTTCACCCGCACAAGCTGTACAGACGAAGCTCAGTGAGGGACGGCGGGGAGTGACTAGTTCAGTTCACCACCAAATACAGACTCGTGCAGCGCCAGTGAAGACTCGCTCTAATTATCCCTTGTAACTATGTGCTTGAGGAGGAGACGCGGGAGAGGAGGAAGAGAGGGAACTGGGGGGAGGACTGGAGGCTGGGCGCAGTTCACTTCATATTACAGCTTCTACACTTTCACTTCGCAACACACGGCACACGGCCAACACACAAGTCATCCAACAGTTCCCAGGTCAGTCAGTCAGCCAGCAAGACAGACAGACACCCCCGTTCCACACCACGGCACAACAGCCACAGCACAAGTTCAAACTACCATAACAGTCTGCGCGCGCTCTGGTGGTGCCATCTGCCGGCCTTGAGTCCTCAGGAGTTTCTTTTCTTCCTGTAATGTGAAAAGTTATCAGCATTAATTAATTTTGCCTGCGCGTCCCCTAATGCCTGTGAAAATGTTGACTCTAAGCATGGAACGTCTGTGGGTGTGATGTGCTGGTGTTTGTTGTAATACTTTCGAAATATTGACAGACCTTAACACATTTCTATCAACAACAACAATAACAACAGTGGGTTATCTGCACATTCAAGCCCAAATACGGACATTTTTTTTACTACTACTGAGCTTGTGGGTGCTGTCAAATATTGAGTAAATCTTTCACAACATTTAACAACCTTTCACAGCTCAAGAAATAGTAAAAAAAATAATCCAACAGTGACAGGTAAGTGTGTTCGGATATTCACTTTATTTTCCATGACACCACTTTTAGTCTTTTTCGTTTGGGTTCCTTTCACATAAAAGAACTGTATAAAAAGAAACCTTATGTGACCTAGAAAAGAAACAGGTATTTTCAAAGTTTATTTTTATTATCGCGGCAAGTTCAAGCTTTTTCTTACGTACGTTCTTGCCTGGAAAGCCGAACAGGTATGAAATAATTATATATATACTCGTAGGTCTCTCTCTCTCTCTCTCTCTCTCTCTCTCTCTCTCTCTCTCTCTGGAAAGTCGAACAGGTATGAAATAATTATAAATACTCGTAGGTCTCTCTCTCTCTCTCTCTCTCTCTCTCTCTCTCTCTCTCTCTCTCTCTCTCTCACCTTGAAAACTAACCAGGTATTCCCCCTAAAGAGAAAAACACTAATATTACTTTAAGCTCACCTCTCTTCATATTCACCTACACAAAACTTTTCTTTTTTCCGTTTTTTACCCCTTTTTAACATGCCATCTCATCTCAAAATCAAAGCGCCTGGTAACCTTGAGAATGATGATACGGGTGTTCCTCCGCAAAAATTAAGATCCTCCTTATAATACAATAAAGTCACTCTACCTTTTTTTTAGCATACCCAAGTGTCCACCACCAACCATTACACCGCAACGCACCAGTTTTCCCTTTAGCTTTTTTTCTTCATAATCAGCTTCAGCCACGACCACGTCCCTACTTATGCGCTCAACCAAGAAAATAATGACAACCTGGATACCTGTTTATTGCAATGTCCGGATTTAGCAGTACAGTAACGCCTCTATAATGCAGGAAACACTGTGATAATATTTCTTGCATTATAGAGATTTTACTATAATATTTCTTGCATTCACATCCGAAACTGATCTCTCTTCTGTCCATTCATTTCTGTTTCCTTTTATAGGGGCAGTGTTTAGCGGTTTTTTTTTCTTTTTTTGTCGCTATTATCTTTTTTGCCCTTGAGTTGCTTCCTTAACTGTTAAAATATATATGTAAAGATCTAACTATAATGATAAATCTGGGCATTACAATATATTCTGAATCACGTGTGTATGTGACAGGAAACACGGCCGATCTAATGGAAATAATTCTCGATCACATCCAAACGAGACAAGTTAAGACTCGGCGCTCAGTCACCACCACCACCACAAGACTCCGGTGTGGCGGTAAACCTCCTCCCCCAGATTTGGTTTGTCAGGGCTTTGTTTACATACATAGGGTGGATGAATTTCGACACGGTACCGTATCTTTTGTCGGGATCCGTCCCACCCAAATTTATTTATATTTTTATAAAAGTAAATGAAATCAACAATCACTCTTTTCTTCTTTTGACATGTTCCGCTTTTCATCGTTTTTTAGGTCCTCCTTGGCACTTTTCTACACTTAGATGCTTTATCAAGTTACTCTCTGATAGTAAAGATTGGGCTCCGAGATGCGCAGATCAGGAAGGGGTGAACAAAAACAGAAGGATGAGCCTCACACCGACGCTCGGTTCCACGGCTCGCCCCTCACTCATCAACAGCTGAACCCCTCCCATCCCCGCCCCTCTCACACTCAGGGCTTCAAACTGACACCACCATCAACACCGCCAACACTACCACCCCATTACCACGTGCATGTCAGCCTACTTAGAAGCCTCAGTACCACCGCGAGCCAGTCCCATCACCACCACCACCACCACCGCATGTCAGCCTCTTATTAACCCGGTAGCTGCGGGGGTCATGTTACTTAGGTTAGGTTAGGTTAGATTAAGTTAAAGGCCCCTCTAAGTAAAATAATGAGAAAGAATCATCACTCACGCACACCATTTCATAATATATATCAACGCATGTGTGAGCAGTTTATGCATCATCTATTTTGGGGTTTATATCATGACAGAAATTTGGCCGTCGATGCTACCGGGTTAAGAGAGGAAGTCACGGTACATCCACGTGTTTGTGCCTCATTGAATTAGAAGCACACCACCACCACCACCACGGCCCCTGCATTGCAACACCACTGTCATCACCTCCAACACCACGACGACCACCAGCACCATTACACCACAACGCACAGGTCTTCCCCTCCTCCTCCTCCTCTTGGCATCAATTATCACGAGTTTATTTCATGAATAGTAAGTCCCCTGTATCAGCGACATTCCTTTTCACTGTTTTCACCACGTCGAGACACCGTGTTTCCGCTGTGTGTGTGTGTGTGTGTGTGTGTGTGCGATGAGTAACACATGTAACACCATTATTACCACCAACACTGGCATCAACAACAACACATACTACATCTATCTGTCTGTCTATCTCACTTCATGTCGCTACAGATGATACCTTCTCAGTATTGTCCTTCACAACCCTCATATGCTCTAACAATTCCTTAACTACTACTACTACTACTATTACTACTACTACTCACGTACGGTTGTCATTATTCTATAGTCCATATTATTAGCGTTTCATTCAGTGTTCTCCCTCTACTATATACTTGTCTCTCTCCGTCTGAATGTTGATCTCAGAGGAATGCAAACTATAACACCTTCTAGGACGGCTCATTTAGAACACTTGACTAGGAGACACAACATATATGGAAGCAATGATCACCACCACTGGTAACAGCATCAGTAACTTCGACACTAACTCGCGATATCTCTGGTTTTGTTGCTGCTGTTGTTCCTGTCTGCATAAGAAAACGAGTGACATTTGCAAACAGCCAAGCATCTCTCCACGCAGGCCACACTGATCACGCCTGTTCTTGCGTCATACCGGCCACTAATGTCACAGGGGTGGAACTTTGATTAAAAAATGCCGCAACCACTCACCCCCCCCCCCCACACACACACACCACTGACACACTACCATTGACCTACCACCACCACCGCCACCACTGACTTTTTCTTTTCATCAATTTCTACTTCACTCTTGTTCTGTGGCATCTTTTTACATACACTCACTGGTGGATTGTGGTTTCTGTTTGTGCATGTATTTATATCAAAGAGTAATGACGTCACTGGTGTAGTCGCTTTGACCTCTCAACTGTAGAGCGATATGGAAAGTGTGGCGGAGAAATGGGGTGGGGTGAGCGGCAGCGAGACTCACCGTGGCTGGAGGAGCGCGGCGTACCTCCCCATTCACTGTCCACTGTTGCACTGACTTGATTTGACTCTGCTGGTTGACTCCATCCTCGCTGGCCCAGACGGTGACTCAATGACCAACGTTGCAGGGTGTCTTTTTTTTTCCTGTTTAAAACTAGCTTAGTACCACCAAGAAGTAACAGGTAAAGGTAAAGTGGGGAGCACACGCTATAGCTGCGCGTGACGGCGGTGCACAACTCCGTCCCATTGGCCTATACAAATTATCATGCGGTAATCTTTTGATGTCAGGATTCGTTTGCAGGTATGAGATGAAACTGCGCTTCGTTTGTTGTCTCGAATGGAGGTTCAAACTTGTAACCTCCTCCCTCCCCCCCCCTTTTTTTTGGCGGGGGTGTCGAATGCAGGCGATGCTTCGAACACAGTGGTTTCGAGGCTTTGTGTGTGTCGAGGGGATCAACGGCCTAAAGTGATGATGCGGCCCAGGCAAAAATAATGTTGTAAAATTAGTGCCACCTGTAGAGCTTCTAGTAAGTTGCAACGATGTATATGTGTGACGTTTACCTGTCTCATTTTATACCTGATAATCAAAACAGAAAAAGAAAAGAAAAAAAAATGAAAAGTAGAATAGTAGCACATTCCTAAGGCAAAATAGTACTCTTTCTCATCTCTGTGTACTACTTAAACCTTTTTCACTGTGTTGAAGATCGTACCGGTGGACAGCACGTGGGTCTGGGCTACTACTTAACTAAGGGTGCTCGGGGGTGCTGGTGCAGGTATGGCAAGATCATGTGTCACAGAAAGAGGCGGCTGCAGTTCGTCTCATTTATTCAATATTCTTTTACATAGGCTGGAAAATAAGCGAGCAAGGCCAATAGTAATGAAACACCGAGGAATTACCAGCGGAAGGTTTTGCCAACACTGATGACTCAAGCTTTTGAGTTGTGCATAAGTCATACCTCCGAGGACATTGGCAAATGCCTTGCTTCCACTGACATGATGCGTGCCTCCAGATACATTGTGCTCACACCTTCTGTTGCCTTCAGTAACTGTGTTCTGGACAAGTTGCTACAATGTACAGGCCATTATAGCACTGATGTTGGACAGGTAGATTTGCTTAATATGCTAAATATGGTAAATACAGACATATTATATATATGCCAAAACTAAACCTTCATGTAACAGGCAGACTATTTCAGAGCAATGTTTGATCTAGTCCCTGTAACTGAATTGCCAAACACTTGGAAACGATGGTTATTCCACATAAAAGCGACGAGGCAGACGAGTGCTGGTGAGGTGCAGTAAGCTGCGAGATTTGCCCAAGCAATAAATTAGACTGCCCATTTTGAGAAAAAAAAAAAAAATGAAAGCCTTTACACTAAAGTTACAAAATTAATAACATAAGAGTATTGTTTTCATTATGGAATTAATTTTCTCCTTTTCTTCTCTAAGCTTAACCTATTTAACTGATGCAATATCATCCACCTGTATCAAGGGTTACATTGCAAGTGATGTGTGTGTGTGTGTGTGTGTGTGTGTGTGTGTGTGTGTGTGTGTGTGTGTGTGTAACTTAGCAGTCTCTATTATCAAGTTACAAGGTAACTGATACAAGACAAATCAAAAGAAACATTAACAAGTCTGTAGGCCAAGAGGCCATCACAGCCCTGATGCCTTCAGCACAGAGTGGTGAAGGAAGGTAAGAGGAGTATACATGAACAATACTACAAAGCGGACTTCTATTCCCAGTTACAAGTAACATGCTTCACCCCAGAGTACATGTGACACTGCTATGATTCCTTAATGTCCACACTGACATTTGCATAGTTTCCTCAAGTCTTGGTCCAGCTGACTGCTGGAACTACACTGTGAATCAAACACATGTAGCCTCAATGAATTTAGACAAAGCACTGGGATACTTGTTTGGATTAGTTCAAAATAAACATGGCTTTATTGTTAACATATGATGTAGGTTACTAAGTTTCACACACTAGTGTTACTATTGTGGGCACAGCCATTGACTCCTCTAGGAAGGGCCAACAAACATGGTCTAAGTGGTACATGTTTAAATATCAAACTCTGCACTTAACAGTGTACAGTCTACAGTATGCTGACCCTATTACATGGGGATGAGTTCAAGGAGTCTACGACGGGTGTCTGGGAGTCAGAATATCACATCCACACCCAGCGAACAGCTCCATGCACCAAAAGAAACAAACAAGTGGTAAGATCACAGTACATACGCTGCAGCTTTGTGATCCTACACAAAGTAAATAAGCCACATGGACTGGATATACAGCAACAGAACCCTTAACATATGCTGAAATGGATAACTTTATACATGATGCTCTCCATCCAAAAAAAAAAGGAGGCAGACCTAATTCAGTATTCACGCAGTTATCTACAATGACAAACTTAAGAACATACTATCGGTACAACATGGAGAAAAAATCAATGCATGAAATTGCCAAACTGTCAAAACATAAAATATGCAGTTCAGTTCATGACTGTGTACAAGGATTCCAAATGAAATTCCAACTACTAATTTTATGAAAGGAAGTATTATTTAAAATTAATATGACTAAATATGAACCCTATAGTACTCTTTGGCTGCTGGGGTTAAGTCAATCAATGCAAACTGTGTTATCTGGGATGTTTTGGGTGACCAAGAATACCTTCACATGAATGCTCTGTTAAAGAATAGAAAATTACAACTCAAATTATCAGCCACATTTAATTTTTAATGAATTAAGAAAAAACTTTTGTGTTAATTCCAGCTGAGCACATGCACATAAAAATTCCTATGTCATTGAAAACCCTTTATGGAAAATACCACTTTCTCGCACCTTGATTCAGAACTTCAAAAAGAGTGTTTCGTAGGAATCAGTCACATCGAATTGCTGCAGAAAACTCATTTGCTTCTTCAAGCAGCTTCTATACGTATAATACAGAGTCTATGTCATGCCAATAAAAATGTGTGATATCAAGAACTCAAAGCATCCAGAGTTTTGTCCATACCACGTGGTGTGCAGGGTTCAGGGTCACAAGCAAGCAAGAGCTACATTACCAGGGAGTGGATTGTTTGTAACTTTTAGTACGTCCATTGCCGGAAGCAACAATTTTTTTAACTTAACAGTAAAATAAATATACTTAACAAAAAATATTTAATATAGAGCCTTCAAGCCACAATGAAAAAGTATGATGGTTGCCATCTTTGACTTCAGTGAGTGTGACTACTGGAGGTGCTCCCCACCCTGGGGAGACTCTGTGACTGGGTCAACCCTCCTTCCTTCCTCTCAAACTGTTGACGACTGGTCTTTCAGACACAAAAAAAAAGGGAATTTGTTAATAAACAAAGATGTATGTATTTATTATCATGCTCTGTTATTTATTGAAATAAAAATATCTGAATACATGATTTTAGCAGTATATGCAGTAACACTACCGTCTCAGAGCTTGCAATCTTCAGTCAGTCAGTCTTAGTTGCTCATGGAAGCCCATCCCTTCATCCCATTCATAATTTACTGCCCACATTCATACTATGGCACCATTAGGTGGTTATCACACAAATTCAATACATAGATTATTTTCAAGCATTGCAACATATATATACAAATATATGCCTATTTGATACACACTATCTCCTTATTTTGGCTTCTCCAGCTTTTCATCTTATACTTAATAATTTGAGTAAAAACCCACCTACTCAAAACACTTTAGCCTTGTATGAGAACAAATATTTCCCTCCCAAGAAAACCGCAGTTTCCCAGCAGATAACGTCCCTGCTGCCAGCGCTCAACACTTAGAAAATAGGGATATGATTAGTAAGTGAGATCTTTTAGGAATTTCATGCATATGCCTCTCTGCTTTGTAAACTGGACATACTATAAAGAAAAGAAAATGTGAAACGAAAGCAATTATATATGATACACATCAAGCTAAAAACCATATGGTAATAAAATGTTTACTTTTTCTTCAAAACTTTGTAAAGTGACACTGACCTTGTGTGTCTGGCACACACACACACACACACAAGAGATGCTGCCAATTTGTCACTTGCAGAATATTTCAATACATTTCAAACTATCACAGAAACATAAGTGTAGTGTATACAATGTTGGAAAACTTCAGCTACTTGGTTCCAAAAAAGATTGTCTGTAGTGCAAGTTCAAAGAAAAGACAAATGTTATGTCAAGGGAACACTCAGTATAAAGCTCTTCCTCCATATTCTCTGCATTCTGTTTAAGATAATTTTAAGATATAAAAATGGCTATAAATATGTCAGCTTAGAGATTGATATTCTCTCTTCATCAAACTTTTGAACACTTGCATTGGACAGTTCATTTATCAAGGTAACCTTATGTTTCACTTGTTATCAAGGTAAGTACCTTTAGGTCACCTGGGGCTTGGGTGCCCAGAGAGGCAGCTTCAGGCAACCACCGTCTACGTCGCTGCCAAGCTTAAACATCACACTAAACGAAGCTTCAGCTCAGTAGCATCTGATTTAGAAATTATGCATTTCTAATTAGGGAAGTTAGATGGAACCTTTATGCTATTTATAATGCAAAATTTTTAGTGATAGACTTTTTTCATTAACTAACCTGACCTGGGCTCTTTTTTTGATGCATGAAGCGCAATGTTTCATAATATGTTAAAAGTTACCCTCACCGCAGCTTTTCAATCAATTGCTACAACATTTGGGTTGAACAGCTTGCAGCATTAATGGGCATTTCAGTTCTCTGTCCCTCTTTGTTAAATCAAGTGGAAATGATTTTAAGAGAACTGTTCAGTAACCAATTTCAAATTGTCACCCCTTGGGTTTGCAGTTCATTGGTTTTGCTCAGATGTTTCACTTTTGTAATCTGTGGTCTTACAGGGCAACAACTGGAATTACATAATTACACCATAAAACCTTTACAACTCCTGAATGTAACATTAACAATTACCATGTAACACTGCACAGTAATGAGGTAAAACCTATACTAGCAAGGCAACTAGGCACATTAACACTTAAAGAAATACTGAACACTTCATAGGCAAGCACTCTCTCTCTAAGAGGAAAAGAAATTGTGGCAATAAGATTAATTCCACAGCATGTAAAAATTAGGGAAAATAAATCCCATTTGCTCCAGCCTTCTACCACAGACGTCCTGGCAGCTGGGATGTTCAAATACTCTTGTGGTGATTAACCAACAAACTAAAACAAGTGACGTGCTGCCATTCCAGTTGTTACGGTGAAACTTGGGCCGCCTTCACCTCAACCATGAATAAATATGGGATTCAATCATCAGTGAGATTTAAGAATTTGTTGATTTTTTTTCTTGCAGTTTCTTTCAGAAATTTTTAATATTATTGTAAATGATGACTGAATATTTTCTTGTAAACAGAAGTGACTACTTTTACAAGGATATTTTTCTTGTTTGACCAGGTTTAATTTTCCAGCAATGTTTACATTTACCACTAAACAAAAAGCAAAACAAAAGCTAGACATTCACAAGGTGTAGTTTGACAGATGCTCATTCCAAAGCCGCATTGGTTACACGCAGTCCTAACACAGCATCCTCCACTTTTCCCTTCACCGTGCATAACACAAGTAGTCGTTCCTGTACCTCAAACATTGGTTACCAGTTACCTGTGGAAATTTCATTATTGTACAAATTACATCACCCTTGCATTCCCCTCGGTGAGCCTTCTGTGTTGTCACCTGATCTAATGTAGACCTATCCTCCTATATCTTCATTCAGTATATCACAATAAACCTCTGTTTGCAGTACTTATGCTATAAATAATATAAAAAAATGCTTCTGCAACATATAATACACAAATGGCATCCCTGGTGTTCGTTCATATTAGCACTACCATAAAAATAGGAAATAATTAAAAATTGCACTTTATCTCATTTAACAGAATTCAATCCAGCAAAAAAAAAAAAAAAAAAAAAGAGGGGGGGGGGGGGGTTGCTTCACATTGTTAAAGGATAATTGAACATATATTAACCAATAAAATCTACTCTTCAAATCTGCATCAATATCCAATATACACAGTAACAACATAAATTAACCAAATTACAAGACTCTTAATACTGATTATAAAATGTTGCATCCTGCTGGCCTAGCGCTGCGCTGCTCTGACTGAGTGGTCCCTGTACCTCCCCGGCTGATGGAAATATAATTCAGCAGAGACTAGAATGGTTACACCCTCCAAGCATTAGACTCTGAAAACACATATGCTTACAATAGTCAAATATTATTGATCTTATGTGTGAATTTCCACAAACCAAAAATTTAAATTATATTGCATAAGAATAGTCTCACTAACAAACTGGATGGCAACACTGCTTCCTTGGAGACTGTGAAAGTAACATTAAAAGTACAAAGAGGTGGCTCATGGAACCTTTAAGAAATATTGAGTGACAAGCTGCTAACATATAATACATGATGAACAAAAATATCTTGAAAAAGGCTCAAAACATAAAATGAGATATTTTTTCAATTTCATACATTGGCAGCATAATACAGTGTCCACTTCATTTGGAATATTTAGTGTAATCACATTATCTCTACAGGGACAATGCCTGTGAGAATATATATATCACCAAATTTCTGACATACTATATCAGAAAACTTAACACTCCAGCTTTGTAGAAAGCCCATCTATAAGTTGAGATCTCCTTCAGGAGCACATTTCTCTTAATATTACAATTCCGTTTATCATATTCACAGAACCCCGATTGTTTGAGGATTTGGTTGAGTGCATGAGAAGGTCAGCTCCTGCCCAAGCAAGCCGTGAATACCCTCCCGACTACTAGCTCTGCTGCCGCTGCCGCTGCTGCTACTGCTGACTGTACTAGCTACTTTGGAGCATCTCAGGGAAGTTGCACTGTTGTTCTGAGAAGATGCTGATGAAACAACTACACTACTGGTGAGGAAAGGCTGCTGCTGTTGTCCTCCTAAAGCGTTGATGTGAAGGGGAAGGGAGTGGGAGAGGCCGTCATCAAGGTGACGCACAGCCTTAGACGCCGCACTCCTCTCTCCCTCGTTGCAGCCCATGATGCGGTCATCATACAGTGAAAGACGAGGGTTCATGGGTCTTCGGGGAGTCTTCACGCGATGCTTGGCTTTCCTGAGGGGCGGGGATTCTTCCACCTCGGGAGCAGAATCTGTCACTCTACTTTCCATGTCCTGATCGTCATGCTCTACTAGAGGATTTGTTTCTTGCTCAACAGCCTTATTTACGGAACTTTTCTGTGACCTGTCTGGGAGGATAAGCGTCGTTGGTCTCTTTAACTTCTCACAGGAATTATCACTATCAACAAAACTTACACTATTCTCACTGGATTTGTTAAGTCCACTATCCTTTGATCCTTGTCTTGACCTAATGATGGGTGCAAATCCATTCTGAAGATGCAACTTTGCAATCCCAATCTCAGTCTCTGAAGTGTAGTTGGGGAGTCCAGATTGCTGAGAGTTAAGTGCATGGTTCGGGGAGATCACAGTGTGGGGGCCTCCATTGGTGAGGAGCACCTCGGTCTGGAGTGGGAGATGGGAGGATGTTATAGCTACTGATTGTGTTGCTGGCAGGGGCGTGGGTGGCTCTGAGAGGCTGCTGCTGGTGGGGGTGATGAGGATCTCCTGGCGCTCTTCGTCCTCCGCGTTGTGGTGGCGGCGGCGAGGGATGAGGGACTTCAGTCGGTCCTCCCAAGCGCTGCGCCATCTCTTCCAGGAGCTCCCCTTCAAGGCCTTGCGGTTATCAAGGTTCTCTTCTTGCATTACTGTGTTATTTCGCTTTGGCTGATTGTCAATGGAGTGGACTTCATTCTGTAAGTAAGGTATTGGCGGGACCAGGGTGGGGGGAGGCAGGGTTGGACGTGGCTGTGACACAACATTGGCAGTGTTGGAGTGTCCGTTCAATAAGGGCATCAACTGTTCATTAGTAAGTCCATGGGACTCTATGGCATGCTGAACATCTATAAGATTAGCAGCATTTATGGTATTTATAGAATTTATGTCATTGGACTTGAGATGATCTATAAGAATATTGCCAGAAACACTAATTTCTTGAGGCATTTCTCTAATCAAGTTGCGCTCCATGCAGGGGTTGCGGCCCTGGTGGGGCTGGAGGGGGGGGATCAGAGGCTGCAGGGTCCCAATCAGATGATTTTTGGCTGAAAATGAAGAAAGAAAAACCAATAATGAAATTGTTTATCTTAGGACCTTACTCATAATCAATACAGTAAGTGAGGATTGATACTCGTTTCTGAAGCTGGAATTCTTTATCTGGAGGTGGAAGCTCTCGTGCTGCCTCCATATTTTTACTCTGCCACTTGCTGGGGTCTTGAAGTGTTTTATTACTAGAGCAAATTATAAGTGCACCAGCTCTTATTCTCTATTTAATTTTTCTGATGAATCTAATTTTTGCTGCAGGATCATACCAACAATGACAAAACACCAAGCTCTCAATAATTTGCCATATAAATAACTAACTTTGCCAAAATACTGTCTCCAAAGCATATGAACAATTACCAAAATCCTGTTTGGCGTATGAACATTTTACAAGCCACTCCGTCAACACACAAGTTCTGAATTAAGAGCTCAGTGTTATAAAATGTGCCTCTCTTACCCATGGAGATGTCAATGGGGGGCTCTGAGGGCGAGCCGGTGATGGTTGTCTCCACGGTGGCCTCGGACACGCTGGACTCCTTCTCCCGTGGCGTGATGGCGTTGCTGATGATCTTGCCGCCGTTGAACATCTCGCCGGCGCGCTGACTCAGGGGCAGGTTGGACATTGGGTTCATGGTGGGACTCACTCCACTCATACCCAAGCTTGCTGTGAGTGAAACATTGACATCAGTAATTCAAATGGTGCCTTATTCAACTTGACACATAACAAAATATGGTAAAAACAAGAAAACGTGATGAGTGATGATGCAAAATCAAGCCCCATTCAATGCGTCATCAGACATTGAAATTAATCATCACTGCACCATACCTTCCATTTACTCATGAAAAACTTACGCAATACTTTATCTATTGTTCTTCATACCCTAACTCCAGAGACTTCAGTCAAGATGAACACTGGGGGCAGCATGAACCAAGCAGTTCATATGACGCATCTAGTGCTCAAGGGGCGAACAAGCCAATTACCTTGTTCTGAGCTACAGGCCTTCAAAGTCAAGCATAGCAAAAACATAATGAAAAACACACATAGCGATATCACCATACATCAATAGAAAGTTTTCAGCTAGACAAATTTGATGGAATCAGTGTTTGTGTGAAATTGTGTTAATGGGTTATGGGTGTTTTTTTATTAATGCATTTAATCCAAACTGAGAAAATTAAGAGAACATGATGTAACTAACAGCCAGTTTAAATTTCAAAACAAAATTTCCATATCTAGGTGTTTTATGAAGTTTACTAGTGCTCTTTGCCCTTAGAGGCCTGATACAGCCGACTTCATACACTGCATCGTAGACAGGCAAAGACACGCTACCCTCACCACCTTTCTACTGGGCCATAGAGACCGATTTTCCATTTTCACATTCACAGAGGGTTGCACAGTGCTTCCATCTAGCGGAAACAGGCGAAAACTCAAAATCCCCCATGTTGGTGTGCTCGGCCCTCGAGCTCTAGACGCCTCATATATCAAGGCACTACTTTTGAGGGGCATGCATTAGTTACAACAACAAAAATATTAGAATAGAAAGAGCCATCTACAACCAGCTGACAGATAAACTTTGAATATTAATTTTCCCTGTATTTCTGTCCCCCCCACACACAGTGCACAGGAAGACCTACATTTATATCTGTCCCAGAGTGCCGGCAGCTCTGCCAGCCGACCCTCCACGCACATGGCCGACAGCCTCGCCTCAGCATCGTAGTCCCAGCAGTCCTCGATGGTCTCCTTGAGTAAGCGTATTGCCGGGTTGGTGTCTTTCCAGACAGAGGGGAACAAGGGCCGGGCTTTGTTGCGTACCACCAGGACTTGGACTTGCTCAAAGGTGGGGTGAAGACCTGGAAAGCAACCGGGCTATAAGTACTGGACAGATGTTTGGGGTGGATGGTAGAATACAGGTGTTCGTTCATTTGCTATTTTTGGTCTGAAGCAGGTTGAAAATTGGGGTAACAAGGAAGCACACATTAGTTATATGGGAAATGTCTTGACACGGAAGTAGTACTGAAAATATGGAAAAGGCAAATGTTATACAGATAGAGGCAAATCTTATACAGATATTAAAAAGGGATAAATCAGAAATATCATATTCCTGCCCAATGAGCAAGATGTTGGTTATCAAATGTGCACAGAAATGAAAATCTAACCACAGGAGCACACACTGAAAGATAAGGAAAAGTTTTATAGGATCTAGTAACAGACCAACTAACTTGACGCCTCACCACGTCTAGTCTACTGCGAGTCTCATCAAAAAGCTCCTACTCTTTAAAAGTATCACACCATAATTTTACATTTTCCTAAAGGCAGACCAAGCCTTGCCGTGTTTACAACAGCCAACCTGGTAAATACAGTCAGCTGAAACATAACTAAACGGAGTCTCATTTTGTTTTCAGACTGCATATTTCCAATCTTGCCTGGTTAGAATGGTGGTCCTGCAAGAAGGCTCAACATTCGGAGGTGCAACTGTCTGTCTGTCTGTCTGGGGAGTATTAGCTTAGATTGCTACATATAAACATAACCTAACCTGACATCATATAGGAAAGCTTTGCCCCTCTTGAACCCCCATGAGAAATAAAGCTTCCAGCCTGAGTAGGATCGGTTACTCCCCTGCCAGTAACCAACCACCCACACCTATGAACACCGAGACTCCATGTCCTGTGTTGGGCTGCCGCTATTGTCCGCCACAACAGCCAGACTAGACTTTGGAAACTGGCCTCCAGCCTTGGCAGGTTTCTGATGTAAAGGCTACTTGATCATTACGATGCCATCAACCTCTACTTTAGCAACTGTGAAGGTTTATATCACCCAATATTTACTTTGCCTTGTCAAATTGTTTCACAGGTTAAGGGATCATGTTCATCACCCATACGATAGTTAACTTTAAAAAATTGTTATCAAGTTCATTTATATAAACTACTAACACTGAAAAAGATGTTAGGACACGTACTAACGGGTAAAAATTGGATAAATTCAAGTTCAGGAAGGAAAGTAAAAACTGGTTCACAGTTGGGTAGTGGATGAGTAGAAGAAATATGTAGTTGATTTAAATATGGTTGAAAAATGTATCAAGTTAAGAGAATTATGGATATCCTTGTGTGTATTGAGAATATACTCAAACTTACACATCTCTCCAGTAGGAGCAAAAATATATATACTACTTTACTAACAATGCATTTCATATACACATAACACATTCACATACTCACTTCACTTCAGATAATCAGAGAGCAATGCAACACCACTCACCAATCTCTGCCTGGAAGGGAAGCATGTAGGGCGGTGTCTGCAGACCCTGGTAGAGGTCGTGGCAGCGGGCGGCACACTCCCACAGCACCAGGCCCAGCGCATAGATGTCGATCTGCTTCAGCGCTGCCTCACAGTCCCTCAGGTTTACTGCACCTTCAAGAACTTCAGGAGCCATGTATCTTAGCGTTCCAACCTGAAAGGAGGGATGAGCATTATTCCTAGAGATATGCACATATAACACTCAAAGCCTTATCTAATGTAATAACATAACAGAACATAATAACTTGCTGAATAATACTCCTTATCCATTCTAAAAAGTAATAATATTAGCTGTTTACATTAGCTGGGACTGGGAGTTATGGAATGACAACATCTTTCATCTAGGTGTAGACTGTAGCAAAACTGAATTAATTTCTTTGACACTTAGGCCACTCACATCAGTTAGCGATGATGTCTCAGCGTGCTGCTCCTCCCCGTTGATGTAGTACCTGGAGCCTTGGGTGTGGATGGCAAAGCCCAAGTCAGACACCACGCAGCGCATGTTCCCGGCCAGCAGCAGGTTGCGGGTGTTGAAGTCCCTGTGGCTGATGCATGGCTTCACAACATCTGGAAAGAGTTTGCTCCTCAACAACTCAAAAGGGACAGCCTTAAGTTACCCACTTGACACATATGACTAAACATCAAAAACAAAATTTGAGATAATATACTAATTAGAATAGTATTATTATTTCTGCAGCACAAATTCCTGTGTGAACATGTGCACACAGACACATGTACTTAAACAAGCAGACATACATACATAAAAAACATACTACATACTCATAAAGAAAAAAAGGTATCCATGGAAGTCCTAAACTTACCTCCTCTTCTAATTTCTGAATGTAAATGTGCAAGGCCTCTTGTGGCACTTAACACAATGTTGCAGAATGTTGACCAGTTGAGGGTGTTCTCTAAGAGGTAGGTGCTTAAGCGACCTTTAGGGCAGTAGGAGAGCACCAGCCCATAGTAAATATTGCCATCTTGTCCTACACGCTCACCACTTCCTGCAAAGTAGTCAGTTATTTCATTAAACAGACAAATAATCTCTGGTTCTTCACCACTAGTAAATTATTTCAAATAAAGCAGAGTGGGGACACAAACTCTTCCATGTGACAATCCTGGCCCTGTCTGGCTGAGGGCAAGAGCCCTGTAGCCCCTAACTGGCCGCATCAGCCTTTCCTTGACAGACTCCCCCCTGGCACCTGACTGACTGAGAGCGAAAGCAGTGGGACAGCTCACTGGTTGTGTTAGGTAGCAGGAGACAGAAGTTCCCACAGCCCCTGACTGGTGAGAGCAATGATAACACTCAGCGGGTAGTTTAGTTAGCTAGCAGGCGCCATCTGGGAGCCCTGTACCCAGAGGCAACTGAGTCAGTTAGGCACGTCCCTCCACTCTGTCAAGGTGCTCTACATGCACCCGTAACTGCCTCAACTCATTTTCACTAGAATAGAACCTGCTTAAGAGACTTGTGTGTTTCTGTCATCCCTCAAGTACATACACACAATGTACATGGCTCATAGAAAACACTTTGACTTTGAATGTGATAGATTTAGTATGAGTTTCTTTGGGGCCTATCTTGTGTTGAAGCAATGTCCTGCTGTACTAACACTGGTCTGGCCAGGAAAACCTTAAAAACCTGTCTTCTTTTTATGACTACTTTTCTCTTTTTTTTATTAATGGCCAATATTCAAAATCATTTGGTCCTTGCAGCTAGTTTTCTTAATAGTAATCAATTTAGCAGCACAGAATATGATCTCTAAACATCTACAAAGAATGATTGTGCTTAAAGCCAAACTGAAGTACATATTGACACAAGAGACTTTGGTTACCATCCACAACTTACCAAGATAAGACAGAAGGTTGGAATGTTCCATAAGAGGAAGGGAATATATATACTTCTCATTAATATATGAAGACTTATGGTGCTGTGGAAACATTTTTACTGCCACCTCTTCATCGTCCACTATGGCTCTGTATGCGGTGCCAAAGCGACCTTGACCTGGGGAAAAGTGTACATCATGTTAGTGACATTGTGACATCAGTGTAGAAAAAAATATATCAACTTGGTAAATCATAAAGATCTGACTTTGAAATTATTTACATTACCTGCTGGTACATCAGTTTTAAAACAATGTTGATTTGCATCCTATAAACCCACATATTTTACTGGTACATTTCAGCATCACTTTATGTTGTATCCTCTTGACATATCACAGTACACTCGCTTTTCTCCTGCTCTACAGCATTCTCGATTTATATCCCCCAATGTTGATACTCATTAAAAAAAAAAAAATAATAATAAATAAATAAATTGCTATCCATTACCTATTGTTTCAAGGATCTTAACGGAGTCCAGGTCTATGCAGGGGGAGGCTGGGTGCTCCTCGGGGGGCAGGGCTTCGAGGGGTGGACTGGCTTTCCTCCAGTGGCGGGTGCCCAGCACGGCGCATGTTACCACAAACACGAAGGCCACTATAAGTAACGACCACAGCCATACGTAAGACTTCTCGGGGGACTCTCCATTCTTATCATCTGGAATTATAAATCTGCTGTTAGTACTTCAAGACCAAATCGTCACCTTTGTAAACAAACCACCTAAGTCATTAATTTCTACTTTTCAGGAAATAAGAAAAGAACTGTTATTATCTCATTTGGCTTAAGATTTAGGCAGAAGTGAAAAGACCAATTCCAGAACACTCAAACCCTGAATAACAAAGGCAAATGAACAAAAATGGGCGTCACATGTTGAAAAATTGATGTAAACAAAAACCTTGAAATCGCTGAAAAATGACCGAGGCGATTATTATATGAGGGTGACGAAATATTTCCTGGAAGTTCTATAATTTTGAATCAAGTTTAGATTATAGTCATTAAAAAATAACAAAGCTCTTGGGTAATACACATCACAAAATCTAGGTTTCTGGTTGTTGGTGCAGGAAGTCAAGGTGTTTGAGCCTCCATGCGTGGGGCGTACCTGTGTCGGGGACAGGGGTGGGCAGCTCCTTGTCCTCGGGCACCTCCACCTCCAGATTGCACATATTTCCCTTGCAGCAGCAATAGTAGTTGTCGTAGCCCTTGGGGTCTCCCACGCACGTCGGTGTATTGCAGTCACTCTGTGTTTCCCAGCAGCCTGAAATGGAAGACAGGCGGACATGTTTACTGCTGCTATAAATAATCCATATATTAAAAAAATAAATATCTGTACCTTTTCTAGGTATATATTTAAAAGAATTTTATACATAGGGCACGGATTTTGAGTCAAATGAAAATGGAAAAAAAAATGGAAAATCAACAAGTCACATTTTTCACCATGTAATTATAGCATGCCCCCCCCCCCCTCCCTCTGTGTGTGTGTGTGTGTGTGTGTGTGTGTGTGTGTGTGTGTGTGTCACGCCATATCTATTACAGCTGACTCGGGAGCGAAAAGCAAGCAGTCATCAGTGTGGAGCCGCGAATCATGGCGGACGCAAAAACAATGGGAAGGAGAGAGAGAGAGAGAGAGAGAGAGAGAGAGAGAGAGCGTCGTCACCACAGCGATTGAGCCTCCACGAAGACGACACTCGGTCCCTCAAGGTCACACGGATACATTACAAACGGGACGAAGCCGCCGATGCGTCGAGTTTAGCAGAAGGGGAAAGAAAGGTTGGGCGAGGGAGGACCCGTGCCGTGGGAGCCAGACAGAGAGGAGGAGGAAGGAGGAGGAGGAGGAAGCTTAGCAACACACACACACACAGAGGAGGAGAAAGAGGCAACGATTACGTAACGGGAAAGGAAGTAAACGTCAGAACAAAACCCACGATTATCATTATATACTCCTACATATGGAAGCTTTAGTAGTTATGTAATCTTACGTAATACAATCGTACTTATTATCTCCACCCAGCACCACCACCAGCAACAACACTACCATCACGGCAACCACCCACCACCACCACCAGACAGTGCAACACCATTACATCATCGCCCCAAAAGAAAGCCATGCTAGTGCACAACCCTCAACGGAGCACTGGAGGAGGACGGCAAGAACAGGGAGATTGGTCGTGGCTTTGGATGAGGGGATAGGAAGGTACGTGGCGTCCTTGATGGCGTGGGGGGGTGGGGGATAGGGAGGTGTGTGTCTGTGTGTCTTCTGTGCAAATCTGAACCACTCGAGCGGCGGCAAGACAGGTTAGGGGCGCCAGCTATCCACGCAGCGGTACATTTCCCTCCCTCCCTCTCTCCTTTCCATTCCCTTCCCTTCCACCGCTTATCCATCCTGACTCCATCTCCTCCTCCTCCCTTTCCATTGCCGTCTACATTCCCAACTTAACCCAAACCAACCCGACTAAACAAAATCCACCCAGTCCTAGGCTAACCCAACCCAATCCTGCCAAACAAAACTACCAAAGTCAACCTAATTTAACCCAAACCTCTGCTTCACTCAACCATCCATGCACCCAAACTCTCTCTCTCTCTCTCTCTCTCTCTCTCTCTCTCTCTCTCTCTCTCTCTCTCTCTCTGTCTGTCTGTCTGTCTGTCTGTCTGTCTGTCTGTCTGTCTGTCTGTCTGTCTGTCTGTCTGTCTGTCTGTCTGTCTGTCTGTCTGTCTCTCTCTCTCTCTCTCTCTCTCTCTCTCTCTCTCTCTCTCTCTCTCTCTCTCTCTCTCTCTCTCTCTCTCTCTCACACACACACACACACACACCTGCTTGGTCACGCCCGCCTCAAAGATGTGTGTGTGTGTGTGTGTGTGCTGGAGACGGCTAAACAAACTCACTCACCAGTCACCACACACACACACACACACACACACCGACTGGACAGACAGGCAGCCGGAGCGTGAGCGTATGAGTTTGGCAGACAGGAAAATCAATGTAAGTGTTTAAAAGTGAAGAAATGTCACGTTGCCTCCTCCTCCTCCTACCCCCCCCCCCTCCTCCTACTCCTCCTCCGCCGAGCAGCCAGACGGAGGGTCCAGCCGCCGCCACCGCCGCCGTCGGGAAACAAGGGAAAACTCGCCGACGGGTTACGTAACGACGGTGCGGGGGCGTGACGTGCACCCTTTGTATCCACACACACACACACACACACACACACACACACACACACACAGGAAACAGTCATGAAAGAAGCGTAGACTCGACTTTCGGCATTACTTAATAAAGGTTAGAGAGAGAGAGAGAGAGAGAGAGAGAGAGAATGGAAGTGGTGGTGGTGGTTGTGACGGCGGCGGCGGCGTGCAATAGCAGACCACACCACAGCTGCTTGTGACTCAGGAGCGCTCTCTCTCTCTCTCTCTCTCTCTCTCTCTCTCTCTCTCCTGCTTACGTCACCAACCGCCCTGACCCAGCCACGCACGCACGCACGAACACACTCCAGCCAGCAGACACAGCTCAGACACGCCGATCTCTCTCTCTCTCTCTCTCTCTCTCTCTCTCTCTCTCTCTCTCTGTCTGTCTGTCTGTCTGTCTGTCTGTCTGTCTGTCTGTCTCTCTCTCTCTCTCTCTCTCTCTCTCTCTCTCTCTCTCATTAACCACCGGCATCCGTTCCCATTTCCCTCCCTATTATTTCACAACTTTTCTCTTCAACTTTTCCATTTCTGTTTAACTTTTTCTTTTTAATTTCTCTCTCTCTCTCTCTCTCTCTCTCTCTCTCTCTCTCTCTCTCTCTCTCTCTCTGTATGTCTGTCTGTCTTTCTCTTTGTGTGTCTGTCTCGTTTTATCTCCGTGTGTGTGTGTGTGTGTGTGTGTGTGTGTGTGTGTGTGTGTGTGTGTGTCAGCCTTTCCTCCACGTCGTTGTCCTCGTCCTCCTCGTCCCACTCCTCCTCCTCCTCCTCCTCCTCTTCACACTCCTCCCCCGCCATGCCGCCGGGCCCTCGTTACTGCCAAAATCAATAACTAGTGCAGGTCTAACGCAGCTCCCCCGTCCCTTCACCCCTCCCCCGATCACGTGCCCTGACCCCTGACCCCTTGACCTCCGCATGATCAATAAAGAGCGTCTGGCTTGCACACTGACCTCTCCCATACAACCACCTCTCCCCCCTTCCCCCTCCCACGTCAATTCTGCAAAACCATGGCACGTTCACCTTTTAATTAACGAGTTCAGGTGAGGTCAGGCAGTGTCAGACAGGATTTTTTTTTTTTTTGGGGGGGAAGGGTGATTAAAGATGCTCGTAATAATAAAAATAATGAAAATAAAATAAAAAAGAATGACAGCTGTGGTATTAATGGTGGTAGTAATGGTGGTGGTGGTGGTGGTAGTAGTAGTAGTAGTAGAAGGCTCTTTTTTTGTAGTTTTTCCTTTGTTTTTGCCCTTGAGCTGTTTACTGTAAAAAAAAAAAATACTCATAATACTAATACTAACACTAAGAAGAAGAAGATGAAGAAGAAGAAATGCAAGAACACGAACAAGAAAAAAAAAAACAGGACCAAAAACAACAGTAATGAAAATAAAACCAAAAAAGATAACAAGTGATTTTATAAAACCGAGCGAGAGACGGAAGACTACCTACGTCACCCAGCTCGCCTTCACCTGTCCCATGTGTCCAGGCGACGATGGGTGATTACGCTAAATTGCATAGTTACCTGGAATGACACGAGATTACAGACCGCACCGACCCTAGTTACCCGCGACGATAGAGACGAATAGAGGAAAAAGGAAGGAAAAGATCAGACTAACGAGAATACTAATAAAGAAAGGAAGAAAAAGCGAAGATGGAAGAAATATAGAAGGAAGACGAGAAGGAAAGGGAGAAAAAAAACGAGGAAAAAATAAAGAACGGGAGAAAGAGCGAAGATAGGAGAAATAAAGGAGGAAGAGGAGAAAGAAGAGGAACGTAGTGATGGTGGTGGTTGAGGATGAAGAAGAGGAAGAAAAAAAGGGAGAAAAATACCAAAACTAACGAGGAAAAAAATAAAGAATGCGAGAAAGAGTGAAGATAAGAGAAAGGAGAAAGAGTTGGTAGTAATGTTGGTGGTTGAGGATAAAGAGGAAGAAGAGGAGGAGGAGGAGGAGAAAGGAACAAAGGACTACGTAAAGACGAGAGAGAGAGAGAGAGAGAGAGAGAGAGAGAGAGAGAGAGAGAGAGAGAGAGAGAGAGAGAGAGGAGAGGGGGTGAACGGCCGGAAAATGAACGAATATAAACTTCACCTTAACCGAAGAAGTAATACAAGATCGGCATCGCCCCGGACGGAACGCGGCGATACGAGACATAAATTAGAAACGATGCAATAAAAAAAAATAATAAAAAAACGCGAGGAAACAACACAGCAAAAAAATATATAAGAGAAACAAACATATGCAAATAAAGCAGGAGAGTCTGAGTAAGAAGAAAGGCCGACGGAGGAGGAGGAGGAAGAGGGGACAAGGAGGAGGAGGAGAGAAGACAAGAAGGAATGAGAGAGGACAAGGAGGAGGAGGAGGAGGAGGAGGACTAAGTAAAAGTCAGGCTAGGAAAGCGGCAGACACGGAGGAAAGACTGGAGGAGACAACAAAGGAGAGAGGGAGGCGAGGAGGAAGGGAGGGACAGAGGGAGGAAAGGAGGGAAGGAGGGAGGGAGAGAGCCTGCGATTCTAGGCCCACCCTGTGACGAAGTGGGCTTAAAGCTGAGACCACCACCACCACCACCACCACAACCACCACCACCACCACCACCACCACTACCACCACTACCACTATCGCTACCAACCCCCTCCTTCCCCTCTTTTAAAACTAGCACTACCATCACCACCACTACCACCACCACCACCACCACAACCACCACCACCACCACCACCACTATCACTACCAACCCCCTCCTTCCCCTCTTTTAAAACTAGCACTACCATCACCACCACTACCACCACCACCACCACCACTATAACCAACATCACTACCAACCCTCTTTTAAAACTATCACTATCTTCACTACCACCACCACCACCACTACCAACCCCCTCCCCCTTCCCTCTTACAACCAACACCACCACCACTACATCAACACCAACCTCATCACTATAACCACTCCACCACACTTCTCACCACCACCAGAACTTCCATGAGAACCCCTACCACCATCACCACCACCACCAACAACAACAACACCGAAATCAAAACACTGTCCCACCACCACCACCACCACCACTACCTCATCACCATCTCTGCCTGTTCAACACATCCCTGTCACCACCATCATCACCACGGCTCTTCTACCGGCTTAACCACCACAACACAACACCCTCCTCCTCCACCTCCTCCTCCTCCTCCTCCTCTTATCCACCTCCTTTCTATCTGTTTAGTTCCTTTCTTTCTCCACTTCTTGTCTCTCTTCCCCTCCTCCTTCTCCTTCTCCACCTCATATCTCTCTCTTCCCCTCCTCCTCCTCCTCCCCTTCTCCACCTTTCTATCTATTCACTTCCCTTACTCCACCTCTTCCCGTCTCTCTTCTCCACCTCCCATCTCTCTCTTCCCTTCCTCCTCCTCCTCCTTCTTCCCCTCCTGTCTGTCTCTCTTACCCACTGCCTCCCCTTCTTCTTTCTATCTATTCACCTTCCTTCTGCACCTCTTCCTGTCTATCTTTCCCTCCACCTTCTCCTCCTCCTGTCTCTTTCTTCCCCTCCTCCTCCTCCTCCCCCTCCTCTCCCCGGTGTCACTCTCTCTCTCCTCCCTTGTGAGTTTCTGCTTTCATATGCACTCATAATCGATTTGACTGCATTCTTATCCTCTCTCTCTCTCTCTCTGAACTGTCCCATGGTTCTTATTTATCTAGTTTGTTAATTATATACGATGGATGAGAGAGAGAGAGAGAGAGAGAAAGGTAGGCACAGGCTCAAACAGGTGGGCAGGCAGGTAAGGGGGGGGGGGGGGGCAAGAATTTCGGCACGGGGTACAAGGTGAGAGAGCAAGGCATATGTAGCAAGGGGGGTTAGGGGTGAAGGAAGCAGGGGTTAGGGGGTGACGGTCGTGGGGGTGGGGGAGGTAGAGGAAGGAGGGGGTGAGGAGAAGTGATAAGGGGAGGGGGGAGGAGGAGGGAGGGGAGGGGAGGGGAGGGGAGGGAGGGAAGGGGGAGGGGATGAGGGTACAGGGGAATGGGGAGTGATAAGGGTTCGGGAGGGAGAGAGTGGGGAGGAAGGGAGAAGGAAAGAGAAGGTGAGGGGGAGGGAGAGAGGGAGAGGAGTGGAGGAAAGGGGAAAAAAGGGGAAGGTAAGGGGGACGAAAGGGGAAGAAAGGGGAAGGTAAGGGGGAGGAGAGGGAGAGAGGGTAAGGGAGAGGAGTAGAAATGGAAAAGAAAGGGGAAGGTGAGGGGTAGGTTATGAGAGGGAGAGGGGAAGGAAGGGGAATGTAAGGGGGGGAGGGAGGAGAGGGTAAGGGAGAGGAGGGTGGGGAGGAGGGAGAAAGAAAGGGAAGGTGAAGGGTAGGGATATGAGAGGGAGAGGGGAAGGAAGGGAGAGGAGGGTGGGGAGGAGGGAGAAGAAAGGGGAAGGTGAGGTAGGGATATGAGGGAGAGGGAAGGAAGGAAATGAAAGGGGAGGGGAGGAGATGGTAAGGGAGAGGAGGGTGGGGAGGAGGGAGAAGAAAGGGGAAGGCGAGGATAGAAAGTAAGGGGAAGGTGGTGGGAAGGCATCTAAGAAAGGTAGAGGAGAGTGGGGAGGGGAGGAGGAGAGGGGAGGTAAGGGGGAGGCTGAGGGAGGATGAGGAGAGGGGAAGGAAGGGGAGACTGAGGGGGAGGCTGAGAGAGGGAGAGAAGAATGGGGAGGGAAGTAGGAAAGGGGAGTTAAGGGGGAGGCTGAAAGGGAGAGGGGAGGGGAAGGAAGGGGAGACTGAGAGGGAGAGGGTAAGGGAGAGGAGGGAGGTGGAGCACGGGGTAGGGGAGGGGAGGGGAGGGGAGAGGAGGGGGCGGGGCAGTGGAGTCAGCATGTCGGACGGCGTAGTAAGGAGCGGGGCGGCGGCCTTGGCGGAGGTGCTGGTGCTGGTGCCTTGTCCACACGGGTGCCCACTGCCATGCCCTGCCCGCTACACACACACACACACACACACACACAAACACACACACACACAGCCCCCACCCCCACCCCCCGCTACGCCTCCCACAGTTATGGACAAAGTGAACTGGACACGCGAGATTTACTTTTTTTATTTTTTTTTATTTTCAGATTTAGTAACATACAACCGTTCATGTCTACCTCAGCCGAACAGTTGTCAGATGTCCTTAATTTGTGGTCATATATGCTTCCTTACTGATGACACTTTTTACCTAATACGAGGTCTTTCACTGTTGGTTTGTTCCCTATACTGCTGGGTACAGTGATGGGGGTTCGGGAGGGAGAGAGTGGTGAGGAAGAGAGAAGGAAAGAGAAAGGGAGGGGGAGGGAGAAAGGGAGAGGAGTGAGGAGGAGAGGCGAAGGCAGGAAGAAGGAGAAGAAAGGGGAAGGTAAGGGGGAGGGGAGGAAGAGAGGTTAAGGGAGAGGAGTAGAAAGGGAAAAGAAAGAGGAAGGAGAGGGGAAAGAAGGGGAATGTAAAGAGGGAGGGGGAGGAGAGGGTAAGGGAGAGGAGGGTGGGGAGGAGGGGAGAAGAAAGGGGAAGGTGAGGGGACGTGTGTTCAGACCCTAAACCTTACCTAATCAGAAATCATTCACTGTATTTGTGTATGGGAATTTCTTATATGTTTCCTCGGTAAAGAGCTTTATTTAACGCATCGAGCTCTTTCTTTTGTAAGTATGCTATAAATTGCCAGTTATCATGTGTTGTGAGTCCTCTTTTTATAAATATGCTGCAAGTTGCTACCTATCATGTGTTTGCAGATACCCTAAACTTATCCTAATAAAAACCCGAACAACTAACATGTCTCAGTAAAATAATATATGCTTTCTATTTAACAAGTCTTTCTATCTAACAAGTGAGGCCTTTCTTTGTTGTTAAATACCCTATGTTGTTGGCTATGTTGTTGGCTATGTTGTTGGCTATGTTGTTGGCAATGTAGTTGGCTATGTTGTTGGCTATGTTGTTGGCTATGTTGTTGGCTATGTTGTTGCTATGTTGTTGGCTATGTAGTTGGCTATGTTGTTGGCTATGTTGTTGGCTATGGTGCTGGCTATGTTGTTGGCTATGTTGTTGGCTATGTTGTTGGCTATGTTGTTGGCAATGTAGTTGGCTATGTTGTTGGCTATGTTGTTGGCTATGTTGTTGGCTATGTTGTTGGCAATGTAGTTGGCTATGTTGTTGGCTATGTTGTTGGCTATGTTGTTGGCTATGTTGTTGGCTATGTTGTTGGCTATGTTGCTGGCTATGTTGTTGGCTATGTAGTCGGCTATGTTGTTGGCTATGTTGTTGGCTATGTAGTCGGCTATGTTGTTGGCTATGTTGTTGGCTATGTTGTTGGCTCTGTTGCTGGCTATGTTGTTGGCTGTCATGTGTGTGAGAAGACCCTTTCTTTCCTCCCATTCATCTATCCTATATCCATTATCCACATCCTCACAAAATACCACAATTCTTCCACTCCACTCCACTGCTCAGGTTGGTACTTTTAGAGGCCTCCGCATCTCACATCAACTATTTCAAAAGGCCAAAAATGGGATGAATCGAGTTTTGCATGAGCGGTTTTATATCCATGTCACAGAGGAAGGGTCAAACTACTACCAGGGTCAATAAAAGTACCTCTGGAAATGCTCGAAGCTCCAATGAAAGCCTTGTCAGATGTGTGCGTCGGAGCGAAGAAAGGTTTAAGAGTATGGCCCTCTCTTCATCCTTCATCTCACCCACCCCTTCCTTTCATCCACCTTATACCCATCATCCACATCCTCATACCGACCGACAATTCCTCCACTCCACTTCTCACTTTCTCCATCCTTCATCTCACCCACCCCTTCCTTCCTTTCATCCACCTTATACCTGCCATCCACATCCTCATATCGACGGCCACTTCTCACTCTCTTCACCCTTCTCACCATTCCTCGCTCGAGTCCCTCCACCCTCCACCCTCCACTTAGCACCTACTGAACACCCATTTCTTTCAGCATTTAATAGCCACGTGCCCTACCCTCCCCCCTCCCCCCCACCCTGTCTTTCATCCCTCCGACTCTTTCATGACCCGACACCCAGCCGCCCACCCCTCCCCCACCCTCCCCTCCACCTGTCACCAGACCACCATACCCCCGTCGTCCTATACACACACACACACACACACACACACACACACACACACACACACACACACACACACACACACACACCTGAGATCATGTCCCTGGTTGTGTTATGTCCTAATATAAAATTAGTATTGTTTTTGTTTTCATTATTAACACAACTTTTTTTTCTTTTTCTTTTTCTTTGCTTAGCTTCCTCAAAAGTTGTCCTATACTTATTACATTTATTCTTATTTTCCCCATTTTTCTTTTTTTGCCGTTCCCTTAAAAGATGCGTCCTATGCTGATTACAATTATTATTCTTTTCCTCATTATCTACCTCATTATTATCAACACTGGTCGACAGATATCTTAACAGTTAACGCTTATACGCACACCTCTCCTCCCGAAACTGACCTCTTTTGGCCACTCTCCTAAACTCTTTTATATTGGGGCAGTGTGTAGCGGCTTTTTTCTCGTTTATAATTATATTTTTCTTCCCTTGAGCTGCTCTCTTTACTGTAAAAAAAAAAAAGTTCATACTCTCCAGTTCATCACCACCACCACATCAATTTTAATCACCTTGCCACACCTTCCTTCTCCATCATCTTCTTTACATCTTCTACCGCATTTACAGTTCCCATTCTCCTCCTCCTCCTCCTTCTCATCATCATTATCATCACAATCACTATCACCTTTATACTTCGTCCTCTACCACTCTTCCTCCTCCTCCTCCTCCTCCTCCTCCTCCTTCTCCGTCTCCTTCAATATGATTTACTATCGATCGTTCTATCATTACCTCTCCAACTTTTTTTCCTCTTTTCTTGGACTCGGACTATCAAGATGAAAAATACTTCTGAGAGCGCTCCCCCACTCCCACCCTCATCTCTCTCTCTCTCTCTCTCTCTCGCTTCACCCACTAATCATTTTCAGACTTCCAGACGCCTACGAGGGGATATGATTCAAGTCTCCAAGTAACCCGAAAAAAGTTCAATAACGTCGATTACTCCAAAATCTTTGAACTGCAAACCAACTCAAGAACTAGAAATAACGGTTAACCCATCCAGGCGAGTCGATGTAACACAGACATTGGACGGAGTTTCTTTTCAAACCGAGTCATCCGCCACTGGAACAATCTTCCCTCAGAAGTAGTAAATGCAAATACCATCAACTCCTTCAAATATCGAATCGACCGTCATTTCGTTGCGTCAGGAGTAAACTGAATACCGAGGTGCGTTCATCTGCTCCCCAGGCCCCAAGTGGCTGTCGAGCAGATTAAAATCACCAAAGCGGGAAACCTCGTAATGAGCCAATAGGCTTTCTGTTGCCTGCATTTCCATGTTTCCATGTTTCCTTTCCGCTTATTCCTTATTTTTTCCTCTCCTTTTCTTTCTTTCTTTTTTCTTTCCATTTCTTTCCTCTCCATTTCCTTTCCTTTACTCCTCTCTTTTTCTTGCTTTCCTCCCCTTCTCTCCCTTTTCCTTCTACTTCGCTTCTCATTCTAATCTACCGTTATTTCTTTTTCCGTTCTCCCCATTCCCTTCCGTTCCCTCTCTTGCTATCCCTTCTCTTCCTTCCCTTCCTTCCCTTCTTATTACCTCCCTTCCCCTTTGACTTCGCTTCCCATCTTTACCTTTCCCTCCCTTCTCCTCCTTCCTCCTCCCTTCCCTTCCCTTCCCTTCCCTTCCCCCACCCACCCCCGGACCTGTAAGGCGAGTCTTGAGATCGTCACTGTCAATTCATCTCCATAAAAACAGACACAAGCTAAAATTGGTCCAAATCACCTGCGCTGCCCTAGGGAAGTGTCCACAACCCCTGCCGCAACCCTCCTCCTCCTCCTCCTCCTCCTCTTCTTCTTTCTCTTCATTCTACTTCTCTCTCTGTTCTCTGTTTATTTGATTTCCTTTCTTCTTCCCATTCTTTCTTCCACTTGCCCCATCTCATCTCCCTTTCTTTTCCGTCTCGTTTCTTCTTCTTCTTCTTCTTCTTCTTCTTCTTCTTCTCTTCTTCTTCCTCCTCTCTGTTCTCTTTTTACTCCCCTCACTCTTTCTCGCACTTAACTCACCTCGTCTTCCCTTCCTTACCTCCTCTCCTCTTCCTCCTCCTCTTCATTTTTCTTCGCCTCTATGTTCTCTTTTTTATTCTCTTCCCTTCTTCCTCTTCCTTCGTATTCTTTCTCGTGCTTGCCTCACCTCATCTTCATTCCTTCCCCCCTCCCCCTTTCCCTTTCCCTCTCCCTCTCCCTCTCTCTCTCTCTCTCTCTCTCTCTCTCTCTCTCTCTCTCCTAAGCCTGCGTTCCCCACACCCATCACGCCCACCCTCGCCCAATGCACTTAATAGTAATTCCGCCGCATGCTCTATCGCTTGTACATGACCTAAAGCAGATTATATTTATTGAGAGTGGGGACACGAAGCTTATAACATTGATCTCACACATTCATAATATACGGAGTTATCAATAAGTCTGTCTATCTAGCTTCTTATCAATGTTTCTATCTGCTTATATCTATTTATCTACCCAAAATAGCTGATAACGTTACTAATATCCTCATGATCTCACACACTCATAATTTACCTAGCTATGTGTGAGTCTGTCTATCTATCTATACACACATCTATCTTCACATACACTAACAAGGAAGGAGATAGGAGGGAAAAGGGAGGTAGATTAGGGAAACATACGGATAGGGAGAAAGGGAAGGAAGGAAGGAAGGAAGGAAGGGAGAAAGGAAGGAAGGGAGGAAGGAAGGAAGGAAGGAAGGAAGGAAGGAAGGAAGGAAGGGAAGGGAAAGAAGAGGGATGTAAAGGGAGTGTGAGGGAAGACAGGGAAGGAAAAGAAAAGGGAAGGGATGGGATGACAAAAAAAAGAAGGGAAAGAGGAGGCAGTGGGAAATTAAGATGAGGGAGAAAATGGAAAGAAAGGAAAGAAAGGGAAAAAAAAGGGAAAGGGTATGTAGTGGAAAGCTAAGAGAAGGGAGTGGGTTGGAGGGAAAGGAAAGGGAGGTAATGGAAAGAGGTAGGGGGTGGGGAGGGGAAGGGGGTAAGGGAATGGGGATGGGGAGGGAGGGGGTAAAGGGATGTGGCTAGCAGGGGTGTGGTTGAACATAAGAACACAACGCTAAGTTCACCGCACTGAGCACAACACCATTTCATCACCACCACCATCACCCTCACCATCACCACGAGTAGATACTAACAGCAACCATCACCTCTACTCCTTCTACTGCTACTGCCATTGCTATTAGAGTGGATTTAAGTAGTAGTAGTAGTAGTAGTAGTAGATGTTGTTGATACTGTTTTCGTTTATACCTGTTAGTCCATAAAAATAATAATAGTGATAATAATAATAGATGCAACAAATATATAGTTGAAATTTCCCAAACTATGAGGACCACTGAACTGTACCGCTATTTCGCTCTTGTCTCATTCTCATTATCATCATCATCTCCCCCTCACTCGAGATTCATCCCCCGCCCGCCAGCCGCAGCATCCCCGGCGGCCCTGCGACGCTGATAACACCTTAAAAAACACAGCAGTTATCTCTCCGACCTTCGTCCCTCACGCTTCCATTTCCACCACCACCACCACCATCACCTCCATCATCACCACCACTAACTCACCACCATCATCACAAGCCACAATCACCACCACCACTACTACCTAATCTCCATGTCCATCATCACCATCACTACCACCACCACCACCACCACCCCAATCATCATCACCACCACCTTCACATCACCAACCACCACCACCACCACCAAATACTATCACCACCACTACAACCTCCATCTCCATACAACTAACACCACCACCATCATCACCACCTCCACCACCTATAAGAACAGTCAACCTCCACCAACCTACCTCCACCTCCTATCCCCATCACCACCTAACCTTCACTTTCCATCACCTTTATCACCACAATCATCACCGCCCTCGGCTTCCCATCAACTCCACCACCACCACCACCACCACCACCACCACCACCATCACCACAATCACGTCATTATCAGCATCCTTCCACCCACCATGATCACCACACACCTCATTACGCCCTTCCACCACCACCACCACCTCCACCACCTCCACCTGCATACCTTTACCTGCTTATCCACCCCCACGCTCCATACCTGCTCATTACTACCACTCTTCACAGCCTACCACAATCAACCATACACCTGCTACCACAATTCCGACATTCGCATAACCAGACAACCACATTTTTTCATCTATTTTCTCTATCTTCTCATCACTACCACTATCCACAGCCTACCACAATCAACCATACACCTGCTACCACAATTCAGACATTCGCATAACCAGACAACCACATTTTTTTCATCTATTTTCTCTATCTACTCTTTTTCCTTTCATTTATTTTATCTACCTCATCATTTTCCTTTCGTCTGTTTTTCTCTACCTCACCTACCTTTTCCTTTCCTGGTCCTTATAACTTGTAACAACTCTATAATGACAACCATCTCGCTACCACCAATCAGATGACCACTATCGCTTCTTCCCTTTCTTTTCCTACTTCCTTTCTTTCCCCTCTCAGCTCCCTTTTCTCCCCTCAACTTTCCCGTTTTTCCTTTCCATCCCTCCATCTCTATTTCCTTCACCACTCCATTTTTCTCTCTCTCCCTTTCTTTCTCTCCCCTAACCCCTTCATCTTTCCCTTCCATCCCCTCTTTCTTATCCCTCACCCCTCCTTTTCTTTCCTCATACCCAATTCTTTCTCTCCCCTAACCCCTCCATCCATCTTTCCCTTCCATCCACCCTATTCTTTTCCCTGACCCCTCCCTTTCTTTCCCAGTACCCCTTTCTTGTTTTCCCTTTAAACCTCTCAACATTCTTTTCACTTATTTTTTTTTAATCAAGGGTATGGTAAGAAGTGGAAGTGGGTTAGTGGAGAAGGTGGTACAGGTGGAGGAGAAGGAAAGAGAGACTGTAGAAGTGAATGGTTGTATGGTGTATGGGGTGTTGGTCCTTCCTTTTCTCTTTCCTATCCACTCTGCTAATCATTTTCAGTCTCCTTTCCGCCTATTCTTTCTTATTTTTCTCTTTCCTTTCCCTTCTTTATTTTCTTTCCTTCCCTTCCCTTCTATTTCCTTTTTCTTTTTCCTTCTTTCCTTTCCTTTTTTCTTCTATTTTCTTCCTTTCCTTCTTTTCTTCTTCTTTTCCTTTTTCTTCTTTTCTTCCTTTCTCTCCTTCTCTTTTCTCCTCTTTCCTTCCTTTCCTCCTCCTTTCCCTTCTCTCTCTCTCTCTCTCTCTCTCTCTCTCTCTCTCTCTCTCTCTCTCTCTCTCTCTCTCTCTCTCTCTCTCTCTCTCTCTCTCTCTCTAATCCCTATAGACTAGTAACAACCATTTCGAAACCACAAATACCACAACATACATTTTTCTGAAGCCGCAGGACCAGCCCACCCCAGGAAGGAGGGAGGGAAAGGAGGGAAGGGAAAGAGGGAAGAGGAGGAATGGGAGGAAAAAAGTGGGAGGAAGAACAGCAGCAAAGGGAACGGAAAGAAAGACCAGTGGGTTAAAAAAAAAAAAAAAACGGATAGGCAAAGGATATATACAAAACAACAAAAATAAGAAGACAAACAGACACACACACACACACAAAGACAAACTCAACGAAACAACGGGAAGAACGATAAAAGATAACAATAACGAACAAACTTACTGATAATGCACACACACACACACACACACACATATGGGTGGGGGGGGGACTATCATCACTATGCAGTCACTTGCCTCGATAACAATCATGAGCATTTGATGTCTGGACCTCCACAAAAGGGGGGGGAGAGGGAGAGGGAGAGGGAGAGGGAGAAGAGGGAGGGAGGGGTAAAAGAGGAGTCAGAGAGGGGAAGAGGGAGATAAGAGGAATAGAAGGGGGGAGGGGAAGGGGATGAAGAGAATAGAAGGGTGGTTGGAAAAATAAAAGGGTGAAGGCAGTAGAGGTAGAAGGGTGTGGAGGGAATGATGAAAAGGGTGGAAAGAAAGAAAAGGGGAATGGAAGGGAAAAATGGAAGGGGTAAAGAGAAAGGGAGGACTGAATGGGAAAGATGGAAGGGTAGGGCGAGAGAAAGGGAAAGATGGAGGGGTGGAGGGAAGGAAAGAAGTGGAAAGGAAAGAAAGGGAGGGAGGGAGAGGAAAGAAAGGTAGTGAGAAAAGAAAAGGAGGGAGAGGAAAGAACGGGAGTAAGAAAAGAGGGAGGGAGAGGAAAGAAAGGGAGTGAGAAAAGAAAGGGAGGGAGAGGAAAGAAAGGGAGTGAGAAAAGAAAGGGAGGGAGAGGAAAGAAAGGGAGTGAGAAAAGAAAGGGAGGGAGAGGAAAGAAAGGGAGTGAGTAAAGAAAGGGAGGGAGAGGAAAGAAAGGGAGTGAGAAAAGAAAGGGAGGGAGAGGAAAGAAAGGGAGTAAGAAAAGAGAGGGAGAGAGAGGAAAGAAAGGGAGGAGTGGAAGAAAAAAGAGATGGACGAATGAAGAGGTAGGGGAAGAGAGGGAGAGGGAAAGAGAGAGAAGGAAAGGGAGGGAGAGGGAGAGGGAGGAAGAGGGAAACAGGTAAGGGAGGTATGGAGAGAAAGAAATGAGGAAGGGTGAATATAAAAAAAAGTGAGGCGAAGGGAGATTTAAAAAGGGTGGATATACATTTTTTTAGCTATCAAATTATCTCCATTACGCCGATAAGGGTGGAGAGATGAGAGAGAAGTGGAGGGAGGTGGAGGAAGAGGGAGGGAGAGAGGGGGGTGGGGGGTGTCCTAGATGTGGGATGTGATTTAAGGTGAAAAGATAACAAGTGGGTTGGGGGAGGGGGAGGGGGAGGTAATGGGGAGGGAGGTAGAGAGAGGAGAGGTAAAAACTGGGAGGGGAGACAAAGGGAGAGGAGGGAGAGGAGAGGAAAGGAGGGAGAGGGAGAGGAAAGGGAAGGGAAGGGAGAGGAAAGGAGGGAGAAGAGGAGGAAGGGAGAAGAGAGGGGGAGAAGAGGAGAGGAGAGAGAGGAGAAGAGAGGGAGAGGGGAGAGAGGAGAGAGGGAGAGGGAGAGAGGGAGGAGGAGAGAGGAGAGAGAAGGAGAGAGGAGGGAGGAGGGGAGAGAGGGAGGGAAGGAGAGGGAAGGAGAGGGAGAGGAAAGGAGGAGGGAGAGAGGGAAGGAGAGAGAGAGGAGAGAGAGAGGAGAGAGAGAGAGAGAGAGAGAGAGAGAGAGAGAGAGAGAGAGAGAGAGAGAGAGAGAGAGAGAGAGAGAGACTGTGTGTGGTGCAGTGACCCCTGGCAACGCGTCTGTGTGTGTGTGTGCGTCTGTCTGTCTGTCTGTCTATTTGTCTGTCTCCTCCACACTCACGCGGTCTTTCATCACTCACTCACGATTTCTCACTCACTCACTCACTCACTCACTCACTCACTCACTCTCTTACTCACTTGCTCACGTATCACTGTTGAAACTATCGGATTTATTTATTTACTCTCTCTCTCTCTCTCTCTCTCTCTCCATCTCATTATTTTCATCTTCTCTCCCATTATTTCACTCTATTACCATTTTTGTTCGTGCATTATCCATTATTTTTTATCTCCTTCCCATCATATCCATTAACTACCCATTATTACTATTTACTTTCCATTATTTCCATCTACTACCCATTATCTTTATCTATTATTCCTGTAGATTCCCTAACAATCCATAATTAATTTAGACCACCATTAGTTAAGTGCACCATTAACTTATTCAACCATTAGTTTAGTTCCCCATTAGTTTATTCCCCCATTAGTTTTGTTCACCATTAAATTAGTCAACCATCAACTTTTCCATTAACTTCGTAGCTCAGTCCCCAGTCCACTAACACCAAGCAGCCTGACCCTCCCACTCGTCCGTTCACTCGCCTTCCGCTAACTCGCCCAATTAGTCCATTCGTCGCCCCTTACTCGCTAAATGCATCGTCGTTACTCCTGTCATTAACTCGATCACTTGTCGTTTCGCCCATGGAATCACCACTACCACCATCACCACTACCACCACCACCACTGTTGCCATTTTCACTTCTACCACTATACAATGATACTACTGCTCAAGGGTCGGAGATGTGCACCGAGGCCATGCGTAGCTAAAGAGTATGCCCTCAACTTTACTATACTATTACTACTACTACTACTACCGAGCCATAACTGAGCTATTTTCATTTATCACCACAACTATCATCACCACTACCACATCAATCCACTCCTATCATCTCAACCATAACTCCACCACTATTCCACCACCACCACATCAATCCACTCCTACCATCTCAACCATAACTCCATCACTATACCACCACCACAACCACAACAACAACAACCCACTCATCTCAACCGTCTCCTTACCTGCCCTTCTCCCTCTCTCAAACATACCTAACTCCTCATTACGCCGAAGTCTATACACTAAGGCAGCTTCCCCCTCACCCTTGCACCCCCTTGTCACCCTATTGACCCCGGCTGTCACCTCCCAATCAGCCTCCGTCACCTCCGCCAACCCCAAATCAAGTCCTGCTCATCACAAGACTCGGCTTCTCTACCTCCTCTTACTAATTAACTGAGGTGCCTGGATGCTGTAAGGACATAGAGGCGAGGTATGGAGAGGAAAGGAAGGGGAGTTGAAGAAGGGAGGGAAGAGAAGAGAGAAGGAGAGTTGAGAAAGGAAGAGGACAGAAGGGGAGAGGAGAGAAGAAAGGGAGGGGTGAAGAGAAGAGAGGAGAGGAGAGGAGAGGAAAGGAGGAGAGGAGGAAAAGTTATGATATTAGTATAAGTCGTAATAAAAGAAGGAGTATATACAGTTGCCGAAGAAGAAAAAAAAAGAAGAAAAGATAACACATAAACAGACAAAGACCGACTGAAACCTTTAAGCTGATACGATGAGGAAGAGGAGAAGAAACAAAACACGCCAGAGTAAACACACACACACACACACACACACACACACACACACACACACACACACACACACACATCAAAGAGGCTATTACACGTTCCACTGAAGCACTCAAGAAGCACACAGGTAAGAAGGAAAGCCCCGACAGGTAACCCAGACACAAATAATGCACAGGTGAGCGAGACAGGACAGGTGGGCGGTTAAGGAGCCTCTTCATCAGGTGACGGGATTACATAAGACAGAGGACAGGTGCGCGGGCTGGGAGACGGACAGGTGTGCGTGTGATAGACGTAACAAGTGCTGGAGGTAGACAGGTGATGGTGATGACAGGTGAGGTGGAGTGACCAGACCACGTGTGACGGGTATGATGGGAAGGGGTGATGGAGGGGGTGATGTTAATGGGATGGGAAGGAAGGGAAGGGAAGGAAGGGGAGAAGTGAAGGGAGAAGGAAAGCAAACAGAAGACAGGGGAAGGAAAGGGAAGAGATGGAAAGGTAAGGAAAGGAAGGATAACAGAAGGAAAGGAAATGTAAACAAGAAGGGAAGGAAAGGAAAAGAAGTTAGAAAATAAAAAAAAGGAAGAAAAAGAATAAAAAGCTAACGAGTAAAGGAATAAAGTAAAAGAATGGGAAGAAAAAGGAAACTGAATGAAATAAAACTAAAGGAGAGGCAAGGAATGGAATGAGAGAGAGAGAGAGAGAGAGAGAGAGAGAGAGAGAGAGAGAGAGAGAGAGAGAGAGAGAGAGAGAGAGAGAGAGAGAGAGAGAGAGAGAGAGAGAGAGAGAGAGAGAGAGAGAGAGAGAGAGAGAGAGAGAGAGAGAGAGAGAGAGAGAGAGAGAGAGAGAGAGAATGACGCAGCTTCGAGAGGATAGAGACGTTGGAATGAGGAAACGTTGGATGGCATGATACTGAGAGAGTGGAATGAGGAATAGGATATCTGTCTGTCTGTCTGTCTGTCTGTCTGTCTGTCTGTCTGTATGTAAATAATAAAGGTATGGAATAATACAGTAAAAAAGAAAGAAAAAGTCAGAAGAAGAAGAAAAAGAAGAAGAAAACAAAAACAAGATGAAAAAGAAGATTAAGAAGAAAAGGAAGAAAGATGAAGAAGAAGAAGAAAACAAAAACATGAAGTACGAGAAGAAAAAGAAGAAAGATGAAGACGAAAACAAAAACAAGAAGAAAAAGAAAATTAAGAAGAAAAAGAAGAAAGATAAAGAAGAAGAAAGTGAGGACGAAGGATGGAAGGTGAGGAAGAAAAGACGAAGAACGAAGAGAGGGGAAAGGAAGAAAGGAAAATAATGGAGGAGGTAATAGAGGAGAAAGAAGAAAAAAGACAAGACCAAGGATGAAAGGTGAAGAAGAGAAAACGAAGAACGAAAGAGGGAGAAGGAATAAAGGTAAAGAAAGGGAAGGGGAGAGGAAGGGAGGAGAGAGAGAGGGAGGGAGGGAGGGAAGGGGGGGGGGGTAAATAAGAAACAGAGGCCCCATCAAAATACCTATGGAATGTGGTAGAGAAGGAGAGAAGGAGATGTTAAGAGGGCGAGAAGGAATGCGAGGAGAGGAGGAAAAGGAGGCGGTGATGTAAGAACGAGAGAGAGAGAGAGAGAGAGAGAGAGAGAGAGAGAGAGAGAGAGAGAGAGAGAGAGAGAGAGAGAGAGAGAGAGAGAGAGAGAGAGAGAGAGAGAGAGAGAGAATAAAAAGACATATGAGAAAGTGGTTAAGGATGGAAGAATTGGGCATCAGGACAGGGCTAAGAAGAGGAGGAGGAGGAGGAGGAGGAGGAAGAAGAGGGCGATGGGGCGACCTTGCGAGACGTGCAAAGAGAACAGGCTCCTTCGGCGACCTTCACAAACACCAACAAACAAACAAACACGAGAGTAGGTATACGAGACCGGCCTTCAGGTTCACTCCGGCGGCGGAAAGGAAGGAAGGCGACGAGGGAGATGAAGAGGGGAAGAAGATGGGAGGATGAATAGATACAAATAAAAGTAAAGATAGATAAAGGTGAGGGAAAAAGATAAAGGAAGATGGGAAGGTTAAAGATAAGATGAAAATGTTGGTGAGGGAGATAAATAAGGGAGATGAAGGGAAGATAAAGATGAAGGGCAAAGAAGAGGATGCAGGAAACAAGAATGGGAAATTGAACACTTTAACAGGAAAGGGAAAGAAGGGAAAAGAAAGGGAGGGAGGAGAGAAGGAAAAGGACGGAGAGAAAGGGGAAGAGTAAAGGAAACATGATAAAGGTGATGAATGAACGAAAAAAATGAGAGAGAGAGAGAGAGAGAGAGAGAGAGAGAGAGAGAGAGAGAGAGAGAGAGAGAGAGAGAGAGAGAGAGAGAGAGAGAGAGAGAGAGAGAGAGAGAGAGAGAGAGAGAGAGATGAAAAAGTGAAACATGAACTGGAGAAAATAAAGAAACGAGAGAAGAAAACGGACAAGAAGTGATGCAATACTTGGAGGAGGAGGAGGAGGAGGAGGAGGAGAAGGAGGATGAGGAGGAGGAGGAGGAGGAGGAGAAAAGAAGTCAACCTTATCCTATTCCCTCCCTCTTCTTCCTCCACTTCCTTCCTCCCTCTTCTCCCTCCTTCCTCTTCTTCCCTCCACCCTTCTTTCTTCCCTCCTTCCCTTTGTGACACTCTAGATCTCTATCACCCTCCTTCCTCTCCTCTTCTTCCTCCCTTCTACCCTCTCTCTCCCTTTCTTCTTCCCTCCCTTCTTCCCATCACCTCCCAATACGGTAGAGGGAGGTGAATATCTCTCTCCTCCTCCTCCTCCTCCTCCTCCTGACCCCCGCCCAGTACCTCATGGGGGAAGGGAGGAGGAGGAGGAGGAGGAGGAGGAGGAGGAGGAGGAGGAAAGGAACGCAAGAGTGCCGCCACAGTGGTGCCAGACTCCTCCTCCTCCTCCTCCTCCTGGCCCACCACACACACACACACACACACACACACACATCTGGGGCCGCCGTAACAGAGGCCTCCCTGTGGTGGTGCCCGGGGCCTCATCATGACCTCCCCCGCCCCCCCCCCGTTCCCCCTGAGTAATACGCCCCCCGCCCCGCCCCCGCTTCCCCCTAAGACTATTCCTTGTGGCGTATGGTGGTCACAGGGGGGCGGGGAGGTGGAGGGAGGGGGGCGTTATGAGGCCTCCTTCCCCCCCTCCAGTCCCCTCCCCTCCTGCTGTATATCTGAGCCGCGTAGAACCGCACAGGATATCTTAGTGGGAGCCACTGTCCCCCCTCTCTCTCTCTCTCTCTCTCTCTCTCTCTCTCTCTCTCTCTGGGGTAGGAGAATAAGAGGTCGTTACGCATCTAAGGAGGAGGAGGAGGGTATGAATATTAGAAGGAAGAAAATTAAATGAGAACGAGAAGAGGAGAGGCATGAAGAGGAGGAGGAGGAGGAGGAGGAAGACGAGGAGGGCACAGGTGACAACAATTAAGGTAAGGAGGGAGGGCACGTGGTACAGGTGTGGGTGTGGGAGCGGGCGCCAGGAGGACGGGAGCCGCGGAGGAGGAGGAGGAGGAGGAATGGGAAGATGAGCAAGAGAAGTGGGAGAAAATATACTGTTAAGAGAATTTAAAAGGTGTGAATCAAGCAACATCAGAAAGGTAGAAGAGGAAGAGGAAGAGTGGAAGAGGAGGAGACGAGTGGAAGAGGAGGAGACGAGTGGAGGAGGAGGAGGAGAAGTGGAAGAAGATAAGAGGGACAAAAAAATAAGGTTAAGAAAGTTTAGGAGGTGCGAATCAAGCAACATCAGAAAGGTAAAAGAGGAAGAGGAAGAGGAGAAGAGTGGAAGAGGAGGAAGAGGAAGAGGAGGAGGAAGATAAATGAGAGAAAATATAAGTTTAAGAGAGTTTAGGAGGTGCGGATCAAGCTATGTCAAAATGGTGAGAAAAGAAGAAGAGGAAGAGGAGAGGAGTGGAAGAGGAGGAGGAGGAGGAGGAGGAGGAGAAATGGGAGTAAATATAAGTTTAAGAGAGTTTATAAGGTGCGGATCAAGCTATGTCAAAATGCTGATAAAAGAAGAAGAGGAAGAGGAGCAGTCACGGTGGAAGTTATGTGGAGGGAGGACAGGTGGAAGGTTAGACGTAGTGTGGGTGGGTAGGCAGGCATGTCGGGTGGCCGTGGAGACGCATACACTAGCCTGAACTATAAACACACTGTATTACACAACAGCAAGGGCCTTCAGAGTATTACAAAACTATACCCTCGCCGCCTCGTCACCCCCAGGCAAGAGAAAATCGCCGTATTCTGAGTGATGCAAGTAGATGAGGCAAGGCTGAGGGAGTTTAAGGGTCGTACAGGGGTGAGGGGGTGAGGAAAGGGGGACTTCGTATATAGTGGGGTGTCAAAAATGGAAAAGTTAAAAAGAAAATTGTGGTTTGTTATTTTTCTGTGTCCTCAAACATGAAAAGGGTGAAGGGAATGGATTAAGTGATCGGTGAGGGAGAGTAAAATAAGCAAAGGGTGAAGATAACGAAGGGTGAGTAACAACAAGGGCGGCGAAGGGTTGAGTGGGTGGATGCGTAGAATGGGTGAGTGACGTGAGGGTGGATGAGTGGGTAGGGGGGGTAGGCGTGTGGGCGGCGGGCGGGCGGGCGTGGCGGCAGCATGGCGGGCGGGAGTGGGCGGCGTCCTTGGTGAGTCTTGTAATTGTTAGTTTTGTGGCCCATCTGACGCCTGCCCATGCCTGCCCATACCCCATACCCCATACCCCATACTCTCTCTCTCTCTCTCTCTCTCTCTCTCTCTCTCTCTCTCTCATCAGTTTAGGAAAAAGGAAGAAAAGAAAGGAAGAACAGTAGAGTGGATAAGAAATGGGAAGGAGAGGAATGGTAGAAGGGAAGAGGAAACAGAAAGAAGAAGGGTATAAGAAGGAAGTGCATGAAGAGGAATAGCAGAGAAGACGAGAAGAAGCAGGGAAAGAAATGGAAGAGGGAAGGAGGAAACGGAGATGAAGGAATCGTAGGAAAAGAATGATAGATGGGAAGGAATGGGAATAGGAAAGGAAGGATTTGTAAATAGAGAACAGGGAAATAAATGGAAACGGAGGGAGAGGAATGGAGAAGGAATGGTGGAAAGGGAGGAATATAGGAGAGAGGAATGAATGATGAAGGGGAGGGAATGGGAGAGGGGAGGAGGTACTGGGGAAGAGGGGAGATGAAGTAAATGGGAGGAGGGGAGGCACAGTACACGTGGGAGTGATGATGATGATGATAATAATAATAATAATAATAATAATAATAATAATAATAATAATAATAATAATAATAATAATAATAATAATAATAATAATAAAGGAAAAAGAATATATATAATTTTCTTTAACAGCAGGAAAAGGTGTATATCTATGACCTTTCTTTAATTTTTTTCTCATTCTTTCTATCTTTCTTTTCATTCCTTTATTTTTCATTTCTTCCCTTCCCTTCCCATTCCTTCCTTTCTCCTCAATTTCTTTTCCATCTCTTCCCTTCCCTTTCCTTCCTTTCTCCTCTACCGTTCTCTTCCTTTCCTTCTTCTTGCTCTTTTCCTCACTTCCATACTCTTCCTTCCTCCTCTATCTTTCTTTCTCTTCTCCTTCTCTTCCCTTCCTTTCCTTCCTTCCTCTTTACCGTTCCCTATCTTTTCCATTTCTTCCTTTTCCTTCCTTTTTTTTCCTCACTTCCATACTCATCCTTCCTTCTCTCTTTTTTTCCATCTTTTCCCTTTCTTTCCTCACTTCTATCTTTTCCTTTTCCATCTCTTCCTTCCTCCTCTAATTTTCTTTGTTTTCCATCATTTCCCTTCCTTTCCTCCCTCTTCCATCTTTTCCTTTTCCGCCTCTTCTTTCCTCCTCAATCACTTTCTCTTTTCCATCTCTCTCCTTCCTTTCATCCTTCTCTATATTTCTTTTTCTTTTTCTCCCTTTTCTTTCTTTCTTCGGGTAATTAAAAACTTCAACTGTTACACAAAAAAGGTCAAAAGGAACACACGAGTTGAGCGTCAAGTGTCCTGACTAGCGGAGGAGGAGGAGGAGGAGGAGGAGGAGGAAGAGGAGGAGGTGAAAGGTCGCGGTGCATCATTAGGGCATGTCCTTCCTTCCCTCTTCCTCCCTCCTCCTCTCCTCCTCCTCTTCCTCTTCCTTCCTAACGGTCTGGAGTTGTTGTTAGGTGGTGGTGATGGTGGTGGTGGTGGTACAGCTTTGTAATTAGCCTTATAAATATTAGTTCTTTTTTTTTATCTCCTCCTCCTCCTCTTCCTCCTCCTCCTCGTCTTTCTGCCATGACCGCTACTACAACACACACACACACACACACACACACACACATACATACACACACACACACACACACACACGTATTTACTTTCACCCTCTCCTCGAATTTCAGTCTTCCTGTGACAATCCTCGTTGGCGGCAAGATCACACACACACACACACACACACACACACACACACACACACACACACACACACACACAGAAGGGGGGAGGGGGCGGAGAGAGAAAGAGAAGGTAAGATGAGGAGGAGGAGGCGGGGGGGAAGGGAGGGGTGATAAGGAGAATGAGGGGGAGAACACCACGAGGGGAAGGGAGGTAAGGGGAGAAGGGAGAAAGGGAAAGGGAGAGGAGGAGGAGGGGAGAGGGAGGAACATGAGTAAGAAGGAAAAAAAAAAAAAAAGTTTCCTCCAAATCTTGTAAGTTTTCCATTTGGAGCCCAACTTTGGAGGAGAGGAGGAGGAGGAGGAGGAGGAGGAGGAGGAGGAAGAAGGAAGAGAAGTGAGAAAAAATAACAATAGAAGAAAATAATGGAAAAAAGAACAAAAGAAAGAAAAGAGGAAGAGAAAGGAAAATAAACAATAATAATGAAAGAAAGAGGAAAAGAGAAAGAAGGAAGAGGAATAAAGAAAACAAAAAGAAAGAAAGGAAAAAAGAATAAAGAAAGGAGAAAAGGGAAAATAGGAGAGAGGAAAAGGGAAGAAGCGTGAGTGAATGGAATGAAAAGAACGAAGAAAAGAAATATGAGAAAATGAAGATAAAAAGGGAGATAAAAAAGGAGAGTAAAGGGAAGTAGGAAAACGGAAGATGAACAAGAAAATAAGGAGAAAAAGAATGATAAAAATAAATGGAAGTAAGAGGAATGAGGAGGTGAGGTAAAAAGCAAAAAATAAAAAAATAAAGAAAGGAAGGGAAAAAAGGAAAAGGGGAAAGAGGAATAAAATGAGAAAATAAAGAAGAAAATGGGAAATAGGAAAAAATAGAAAATAGGAATAGGAAAAAAATTAAAAATGGGAAAAATAAGAAAAAATAGGAAAAATGAAAATAGGGATTAAAATAGGATATAAGAAAAATAAGAAAATCGGAAAAAATAGGAAAATAGGAAAAAATAGAAGAAAATAGGAAAAAATAGAAATAGGAAAAAATAGGACAAAATAGAAAACAGGAAAAAAATAGGACAAAATAGGACAATAGAAAAATAGGAAATAGAAGAAAATAGGGAAAAATAAATAGGAAAAATAGGGGAAAAAATAGGAAAAATAGGAAAAAATAGGACAATAGGAAAAAAATAGGACAAAATAGAAAATAGGAAAAAATTGGACAAAATAGAAAAAAATAGGAAAAAATAGGACAAAATAGAAGAAAATAGGAAAAAATAAAGGAATGAAGAGGGGAAGAGGAAATGGGGAAAGAGGAATAAAGAGAAAACAAAAGAAAAAAAGAAATGAGAAAGAAAAAAAAGGCGAAAGAGGGGAAACGAAGAGGGAATAGAGGAAAAAAGGCGAAAGAGGGGAAACGAAGAGGGAATAGAGGAAACAAAGAGTAAAGAGGAAAGAAGAAACGAAAATAAGAGGAAATAGGGAAGAAATGAGGCAAGAGAACAAAAAGGAAGAAAGAAAGGAAGGAAGGGGAAAAGAGGAAGGAAGGAAGGAAGAAGGAAGACAGGAAGAAAGGGGGAGAAGGAGGAAGAAGGAAAAGGAGAGAGAGGAAAGAGAAATAAACGAAAACGAAAACAAGAGAAAATAAGGAGGAAAATAAGAAAGGAGGGAAGAGGGAAAATGGAAGAGGGGAAAGAGGTAAAAGGTAATGGGTGGTAGGTAAGAGGGAGGGGGAGGGGGGTAAGGGGGGGAGGGGGGTCTGTACCTCCTTGCCCAACTAACATGTTCCACGGTAAACAAACAACACCCACAAGCAAACACAAACACCTGAGAGAGAGAGAGAGAGAGAGAGAGAGAGAGAGAGAGAGAGAGAGAGAGACCTCCAATCATGCCAGTCTTTTCTCTTAATTTAACCCCGAGACTAATATATGGACTCTCTCTCTCTCTCTCTCTCTCTCTCTCTCTCTCTCTCTCGTCGCTTACAACAAAAGAAAGAGAAGAAAGATTTAAGAGGTAAAGTAGAAGAGAGAAAGAAGGACAAAAGAAGAAAAGAAAGGGAAAGGGAAGAAGGAGAAAGGGGAAGAGAAAAGGAAGGGGAAAAGGAGAGGGCAGAAAAGGGAAAAAAAGAGGAAAAGGAATGTGGAAAAGAAAAGGAGAGGAAGGAAAGGAAAAAAGAAAAGGGAAGAAAAGAAGAAAAGGAGAAACAAGAAAAAAGAGAAGAGAAAGGGGAGGGTAAACGGCTCATATAACCTTTAGTGAGGGGAGGAAAGAGGGGAGAGGGGAAGAGGGGAAGAAGAGGGGGAGTAGGGTATAAGAGATGGGGGAGGGGGGTCGAAAAGGTTCACAATGGTTACTTTCAAGGTGTTGGGGAGAGGAAAGGGGAGAGGGGGGAGGGGATCTGGGAGAAGGGGAGGGATGGGGATGGTAACTGGGTCTCTTCTTATGCCCCGGGGTCAGATTTGTTTTGGTAGCGGGAAAATGGGGGGGAGGGGAGGGGAGAAGAGGGGAGGGGAAGAGGGGAAGGGAGGAAAGGTTGGGGATGAGGGGAGTGTGTTGTGTCCTCCACCTTTGTCCTTTATCCTCCTCCTCCTCCTCCTCCTCTTCCTCCTCCTCCTCCTCGTCTTTCCTTGTTACCTTCACCTAAGTCTCAGTCTCTCTCTCTCTCTCTCTCTCTCTCTCTCTCTCTCTCTCTAATCCTTCCCGTTTCTCTCACACTTTTCACTCATTCCACAACTCCCTTCCTCCCTCTTCCCCTCCTTCCCCTTCCCCTCTTCCTCTTTCCCCTTCCTTTCATCACCCCTTCACTTCCCTTCCCTCTCACCCTCTTACTCACTTCCTCATTACACTTCCCTTTCCCTCCCTTCCTCCCCTTCACTCTGCAACTTCCCTTTCCTTTCTTCCCCTCACCCTCCCCTTCCCTAACATACTCCTCCCCTTCCTTTCTTCCCCTCATCCTCCCCTTCCCTAACATACATTCTAGTCCCTAACCCCTTTTACCAACCTATCTACCTATCTACCTTCGAATCTACACGTCTACCTACCTACCTGCCTGCCTGCCTGCCTTCCTACCTTCTTCCTGAGCCAAGTTCGATAAATCATTAGCGAGAGACTCGGGCGTTGCTGCAGGTTGCGAGGCGGAGGTGGGGACGCAAGAGGAGGAGGAGGAGGAGGAGGAAGAGGAGGAAGGAAAAGATTGGAAGAAAGAAAAAAATAACCGAGAAGGAAGAGGAGGAGGTGAAAGAGGAAGTGGAAGACCATAAAGAAAAAACTAACAGTGGAGGAGGAGGAGGAGGAGGAGGAGGAGGGGGAGGTGAAAGAGGAAGGAAAGGAGTGGAAGAGAAAGAATGAAGAAAAAAAAGAACAGAGGAGTAATTGTGTTCTTTGTCTGTCTATTCATTTCAGCCCGCACGCCCGCACACACACACACACACACACACACACACACACACACACACACAAAGAGAGAGGTGTTTCAGGTATATATATAACTCAATGGGAAAGGGTCAGGTGTTCATGATAATTAAAGGTAAAGGTGTTAGTAGTAGTAGTAGTAGTAGTAGTAGTAGTAGTAGTAGTAGTAGTAGTAAAAGTAGCAGCAGCAAACGTAAAGCCACAAGATCACAAATTCAATACACACACACACACACACACACACACACACACACACACACACACACACACACACACACACAGACGAGCAAGAACCAGCAACATTTTTACTTTATTTACGAGAGAGAGAGAGAGAGAGAGAGAGAGAGAGAGAGAGCAGGCTAATTGGTGATATTGTTCGTTTTCTTATCTCGGAGTCACTGCAAAACACCAACGACATGTGTGTGTGTGTGTGTGTGTGTGTGGCGAGACAAACACGAGTGAAGACAGCTGCCGGCAACTCTATTAAATTATGAGCAACAGGAGGAGGAGGAGGAGGAGGAGGAGCAATGCAAGTGAATAAAGAGACGAGGAGGAAGAGGAGCTGGCGGAGGAGGAGGAGGAAAAGTAAGGAGCAAAATGGAGACTATATAGTGGTGCTTCTCCTCCTCCTAGTTCATCTCCACAACACGAGAGGCGGGAGATAAGGGGAGATAAATGCGGGAGAGATTTTTTGGAGAGTTTGTGGAGATAAAGGCGAAAGTGATTACTGTCGCCTGGGCCTCTGCGTCTGTCTGTCTGTCTCTTTTTATTGTTTTTTGTCTTATTTTTCTTCCATTTCTCTTCCCTTTGTTCCGTCTTTCTTTTTTCTTTCTTTCACAGTATTGGGTACCGGCGGTGTTGCGTAATCTCTCTCTCTCTCTCTCTCTCTCTCTCTCTCACCAATCTTTCCATCTCTATCATTCCGCTACGCAATTTTCTACTTACGCTTTTCATTTCCAATTTACGCAAGCCTCTCTCTCTCTCTCTCTCTCTCTCTCTCTCTCTCTCTCTCTCTCTCTCAAAGACGCTATTGAGCTCTTCAGGAAATCTTTAATAAACCAACTCCTTGATATCTTAGGGTGTTTTGAGAGAGAGAGAGAGAGAGAGAGAGATGCGTTAGGACTTGAAACGCAATTCCTCCTTGTTTCTCTTTCTCCTCCTCTTCTTCCTCCTCCTCTCGTCGCACAAAGCCAAACACTTCTTCAATCGAGTCGTTAATGTTTGGAACTCTCTACCTTGTGATGTCGTTGATAGTACAACAGTTACGGCCTTCAAGAATAGATTAGACAAGTATTTGAATCCAACCAGCAACTAAGATATTACTCATTGTCGTAATAACGTTAAGTTCCTTCCATTACTGGTGTCCTTGTCCGTTTTTATCGCCCGGTTAGTGGTAGCAGTAATGGCAGCTCTTTCCTCTTTCCTACATAATTTCCATGCAGTTCTTCCATGCTGCATGGTTCTTTTTTCTTTCCTGCCAGCTTTGGCTGGAGGGACGGGGGGGGGGGAGCCTTCGCCTTTGCTGTCCTTCATCTTCCACCTTTGACTAGATAGTTAGTGTAGCTTGTCACAAACAGCCTCGTAAGGACCATCAGGTCTGCTGTTGTTTGTTCTTCCTTTGTGTTTCTTTGTGTTCCTCCTCCTCCTCCTCCTCTTTCGTGATTGGGTTTGTTTTGTTATTGGTGCAGCTGAGGAGAGGAAATACAGAAGATAAAGAAGAAGAAAGAAGAGAAGCATGACGGAGAAAGAAGAAGTGATGAAATGATAAGAAAGGATTGCCGGGTAGTATTTCCTGTGTGTGTGTGTGTGTGTGTGTGTGTGTGTGTAAGCACCACTCGCCACACACGTAAGCTAAACCGAAATAACAACAATAACAACAACACTAAGAATAATAACAATAAGATGAAGAAGTAGAGAAAGAATAACAAAGACAAAAAGAAGAACAAGAATTCGATAACAACAACAATAACACTAGAAACAAAAATAATGACAAAACACAATAACAAAACAACAAAAAATAACAACACCGAGAAGTAGAACATGAGCAAGAACAAGATAACAACACTAACAATAAAAACAACTATAATAATAACAAAAATGACAACAAAAATAACAAAACAATTATAACACCTGAGCTACCTGCGTCTTCTCACCTGCCTCGTTGCACCTGTCTGTCTCTTTCCTTCTCACCTGGATGTATTCAAATGGCAAGGGTGTCTCAAGGGCGCGAGGGAGAGGAAACTGCTTCAGGGAGAGGAGAGGCAGGGAGAGGGAGAGGGTGAGGAGGGAAGGGAGAGAGAGGAAAAGAGTAAAGGTGGAAATGAGGGTGTATAAAAAAAAGAAATGCAGACAGACAGACAGACAAAGAGAGAAGCGGAGTGATAAAGATACAGACAGACAGACGCAGACAGACAGAAAGACGCCAGACACTGAAAGGTGAAAGGAGGAGGAGGAGGAGGAGGAGGAGGAGGAGGAGGAGGAGGAGGAAGAAAAGTAAAAGTGCGGTTGGCAACAATAAAAAAAAAAAAAAGAATACAATGAAGAAAGAAAGGCGTGAAGGAAGACGCAGAAACAGAGGAAGGGGAAAAAAGTGAAGGGGAGGAGGAAAAAAAGAGGAAGAGGAAGAGGAGGAGGAAAAACGAGAGAGAGAGAGAGAGAGAGAGAGAGAGAGAGAGAGAGAGAGAGAGAGAGAGAGAGAGAGAGAGAGAGAGAGAGAGAGAGAGAGAGAGAGAGAGAGAGAGTAGTAGTAGTAGTAATAAAAACAGCAGTGGTAGTTGTAAGTAGATGGTGGTGGTGGTGGTGGTGGTGGTGATGAGACATGATTAGTAGTGGTGGAGTGGTGATGAAGTGGAGGTGGGGGAGGTGGAGGGGGAGGGATGGTAGTGAGTCTGGTCTGAGAGTAGCACAGCCTCCCCTCACTCCTTCCCATCTCCCCTTCCTTCACTCCCTCCCTCTTCCCCTTCACATTCCCTTCATTTCTTTCTTTTCTTTTCTTCTTTATCTCCCTCCTTTGCACCATGTCACTTCTCCCCTCTCCTTCCCCTTCTCCCCTCTCCCTCTCTCTCTCTCTCCCTCTCTCTCTTACAATTTCTTCCATTTCCTCCCCCTCACTCGCTTACACACTCCCCAGTATTTCATCTCCCAATCATTAAGTATCTCCCCTTCTTCTCCCCTTCCCCCCCTTTTTTTTTACAGCTAAAGAAACAGCTCAAGGGCAACAAAAAAAAGGTAAAAAAAAAGCCTGCTAATCGCTGTTCCCACAAAGACTAGAGTAATGAGGGGCAAAAAGAGGTCAATTTCAGGAGGAGATCTACACCTTCCCTTCTTCACCCCTTCACAGTCAACCCCATCCCAATCATGTAACTCCCCTCCCCTCATTATCTTCCTCTATTTCTCCCCATTTTGGATAGCCCCTTCCCTCCCTCTCTTTCCCTCTCTTAGCCACCCCATTCCTCCCTTTAACCATTCCTCCTCACTCCCCTCTTTTATCCCTCTCTCTCTCTCTCTCTCTCTTTCTCTCCTGACCCCAAGCGCTCTCTCCCTCCCTCTCTTTCAGTAACCCCTCAGTCTTCCCCTTCCCTTCCTCCACATATTCCCCTCTGCATCCCTTCCCTCTTTTCTTTCTCTCCCCCCTTCTCTATTTTTGCAAACCCCTCAGTCTTCCCCCTTCCCTTCTTCTACCATCTATTCTTTACCTCCTCCCCTCCCCTCTTATTCCCCTATTTTTCTTCATCTTCCCTGACCTCAAGCGTTCTCTCCCTCTGTTCCCCTCTTCCTCTTTCCTCTGTTCCCCTCTTCCTCTTTCCTCTGTTCCCCTCTTTCTCTTTCACTCTTTCCTCTGTTCCCCTCTTTCTCTTTCACTCTTTCCTCTGTTCCCCTCTTTCTCTTTCACTCTTTCCTCTGTTCCCCTCTTTCTCTTTCACTCTTTCCTCTGTTCCCCTCTTTCTCTTTCCTCTGTTCCCCTCTTTCTCTTTCACTCATTCTTCTGTTCCCCTCTTTCTCTTTCACTCTTTCCTCTGTTCCCCTCTTTCTCTTTCACTCTTTCCTCTGTTCCCCTCTTTCTCTTTCCTCTGTTCCCCTCTTTCTCTTTCCCCTCTTTCTCTTTCACTCTTTCCTCTGTTCCCCTCTTTCTCTTTCACTCTTTCCTCTGTTCCCCTCTTTCTCTTTCACTCTTTCCTCTGTTCCCCTCTTTCTCTTTCACTCTTTCCTCTGTTCCCCTCTTTCTCTTTCACTCATTCTTCTGTTCCCCTCTTTCTCTTTCACTCTTTCCTCTGTTCCCCTCTTTCTCTTTCACTCTTTCCTCTGTTCCCCTCTTTCTCTTTCACTCATTCTTCTGTTCCCCTCTCTCTCTTTCACTCTTTCTTCTGTTCCCCTCTTTCTCTTTCACTCATTCTTCTGTTCCCCTCTCTCTCTTTCACTCTTTCCTCTGTTCCCCTCTTTCTCTTTCACTCATTCTTCTGTTCCCCTCTCTCTCTTTCACTCTTTCCTCTGTTCCCCTCTTTCTCTTTCACTCTTTCCTCTGTTCCCCTCTTTCTCTTTCACTCATTCTTCTGTTCCCCTCTTTCTCTTTCACTCATTCTTCTGTTCCCCTCTTTCTCTTTCACTCTTTCCTCTGTTCCCCTCTTTCTCTTTCCTCTGTTCCCCTCTCTTTCTCATTCTTCTGTTCCCTCTTTCTCTTTCACTCTTTCCTCTGTTCCCTCTCTTTCCTCTGTTCCCCTCTTTCTCTTTCCTCTTTCCTCTGTTCCCCTCTTTCTCTTTCACTCTTTTCTGTTCCCCTCTTTCTCTTTCCTCTTTTCTGTTCCCTCTTTCTCTTTCCTCTTTACTCTGTTCCCCTCTTTCTCTTTCACTCTTTCCTCTGTTCCCCTCTTTCTCTTTCCTCTGTTCCCCTCTTTCTCTTTCACTCTTTCCTCTGTTCCCCTCTTTCTCTTTCACTCTTTCCTCTGTTCCCCTCTTTCTCTTTTCTCTGTTCCCCTCTTTCTCTTTCACTCTTTCCTCTGTTCCCCTCTTTCTCTTTCATTCTTTCCTCTGTTCCCCTCTTTCTCTTTTCTCTGTTCCCCTCTTTCTCTTTCACTCTTTCCTCTGTTCCCCTCTTTCTCTTTCACTCATTCTTCTGTTCCCCTCTTTCTCTTTCACTCTTTCCTCTGTTCCCCTCTTTCTCTTTCCTCTGTTCCCCTCTTTCTCTTTCACTCTTTCCTCTGTTCCCCTCTTTCTCTTTCACTCATTCTTCTGTTCCCCTCTTTCTCTTTCACTCTTTCCTCTGTTCCCCTCTTTCTCTTTCACTCATTCTTCTGTTCCCCTCTTTCTCTTTCACTCTTTCTTCTGTTCCCCTCTTTCTCTTTCACTCATTCCTCTGTTCCCCTCTTTCTCTTTCACTCTTTCCTCTGTTCCCCTCTTTCTCTTTCACTCATTCTTCTGTTCCCCTCTTTCTCTTTCCTCTGTTCCCCTCTTTCTCTTTCACTCTTTCCTCTGTTCCCCTCTTTCTCTTTCACTCTTTCCTCTGTTCCCCTCTTTCTCTTTCCTCTGTTCCCCTCTTTCTCTTTCACTCTTTCCTCTGTTCCCCTCTTTCTCTTTCCTCTGTTCCCCTCTTTCTCTTTCACTCATTCCTCTGTTCCCCTCTTTCTCTTTCACTCATTCCTCTGTTCCCCTCTTTCTCTTTCACTCTTTCCTCTGTTCCCCTCTTTCTCTTTCACTCTTTCCTCTGTTCCCCTCTTTCTCTTTCACTCTTTCCTCTGTTCCCCTCTTTCTCTTTCACTCTTTCTTCTGTTCCCCTCTTTCTCTTTCCTCTGTTCCCCTCTTTCTCTTTCACTCATTCCTCTGTTCCCCTCTTTCTCTTTCACTCATTCCTCTGTTCCCCTCTTTCTCTTTCCTCTGTTCCCCTCTTTCTCTTTCACTCTTTCCTCTGTTCCCCTCTTTCTCTTTCGCTCTTTCCACACACCATCATCCCTCCCCACTTCCTTTAACTCCTCTTTCCTCTCCTTCCTTCCTTCCTTCACCCTCTTCTCTTCTTCCTCCCCTGAACCCCTACCTCCCCCTCCTCCTCCTCCTCTTTCCGCAAACCCTCAAACCTCCTCTCCCCTCGTAACGCTTCCCTCCTCAATCCCCCTCCCACCCCCCACCCCCCCACCCCCCCCGTCACAAAGAGTATATTCAGCAAGATGCGTCAAATCCGGGATGCACTGAACGGCGTCTTGTTAGCGGCCCATGAATGCGCTTCTTACCGATCTTTACGCCCCTTCCGCTACCTCCACCTCCTCCTCCTCCTCCACTTCCTTCTCCTCTGATTTCCTTCTTCTTCAGTTCCTCCATCGGCTTTGATTCGATATTTCCACCTCTTCTTTCTTCACCTTCTTCTTCTTCTTCTTCTCCGCCTCCGCCTCCTTCTCTCCACTGGCTTCTTCGTTTCCTTCCCTCCTCCTCCTCCTCCTCCACTACCAAGCACTTCCTTCATCACTACTACCTCCGGCTCCTCCTCCTCCTCCTCCTCCTCCTCCTCCTCCTCCAATGCTATTTCCTGCTCCACTTGTTTTTCATTTCGTTCCTTCCCTTTTTTTTCTTCCTTCTTTTCTTCCTCCACTTTGCTTGCTCTTTCGTGCGTCACTTTTGTCATCTGTTCTTTTCTTTCTTCCTTCTCTTTTTTCTTCTTGCTCTTGTTTTTCGTCTTTTTTTGTTGTTGTTTTTCAGCGATGCAGTTTATTTTCCTTCCTTTCTTCTTTTCTTTCTTTTTTCCATTTTGCTCTTTCCCTTTTTCCTCCATCAATGCCATCAATCTTCTTTTTCGTCATCTTTTTTGTTCGTTCTTTTTGTTTGTTTTTCTTTCATCAATGGATTTTTATTTTCCTTCCTTCCTTTCTTTCTTTCTCCATTTTACTCTTTTTCTTCCTCTTCGTCTTGTTTTTGCTCATTGTTTTTGTTTTCGTCTACTAATTTTTCATCATCTCCGTCTCCTTTTTTTTCTTTTTTTCTTCTTTCATCAATACATTTTTATTTTCCTTCCTTTCTTTCTTTCTCCATTTTACTCTTTTTCTTCCTCTTCGTCTTGTTTTTGCTCATTGTTTTTGTTTTCGTCTACTAATTTTCCATCATCTCCGTCTCCTTTTTTTTGTTTTTTTCTTCTTTCATCAATACATTTTTATTTCCTTCCTTTCTTCCTTTCTTCCTCCATTTTACTCTTTTCTTCCTCTTCGTCCTCTTTTTTTTTTGTCTTCGTCTACTCATTTTCCATCATCTCCGTCTTTTTTTTCTTTTTTTCTCCTCAATACATTTATTTCCTCCTTTCTTCCTTTCCTCCTCCTTCTACTTCTCCTCATCCTCTTCGTCCTCTTTTTTTTGTCTTCTCCACTCATTTCATCTCCACTGTCTTCCTTCCTCCTCCTCCTATTTCTTCCACTTATACCTCCCCCCCCCCTCCCATCTCCCTCCATCCACTCATCTTCCACCTCGTTTCGTTTCTTGGGAGTCCACTTTCCCTACTTATTTATATTTCGGCTACTCCTCCTCCTCCTCCTCCACCTCCTCCTCCTCCTTCTACTTCTCCTCATCCTCCTCCTCCTCTTTCTCCTCCTCCTCCTCCTCGTTCTTTACCTTATTCAGTTCATTTATATTCCTTTGTCTCCTTCTGTTTTATCTTCTAAGTATCTACCAACTCTATACCATCACCTCTTCTCCTCCTCCTCCTCCTCCTCTTCCTCCTCCTCCTCCAGACTCAGGCCCAATCAGTGACGTAAGATAACCTCGTCGGCTTTCACCTCCTCCTCCTCCTCCTCCTCCTCCACGCATCGCCGGTTCCATGTCCCCAGGCAATGCCCCAAGTGACAAGGCTTCCCCATTCCCCTTCCCCAATGCCCTTCACCCATCTTCCCCCCTTTCCCACCACCCTCCCCTTCTCCTTCCTTCCCTTCTCTTCTGTCTGTCCGTCAATCAGCCGCTAAACCTCTCAACCTCGACCTCATCTCACGAACACGTATTTCATAACCTCATTCGATTGTCTGTCTGTCTGTCTGTGTCTGTCTGTCGTATGTTGTTATCTTTGTTCCATCTTCCTATTTTTTTTTTTATCTCAGCTTCCCAAATGTAGTCTTCACCTCCCCTCTCTCTCACCCTTCATATGTAACCCCTTCACCCCCCTCCCCTCTCCTCTCCTCTCCTTCCTCTCTTCCCCTTCCCCTCGTCTCCCTCTTATACCTCATATACACGAAACTAAACTATATTCTTCTATTCTCCTCTTCTCTTATTCCTAAATCTTCACTCACTATTCTCTCCTTCTTATATCTTTCCTTCCTTCCAACCCTTCACTCCCCCCTTCATCTCTCCTCTCCCTCATGCCTCATACTCACACAAAACAAAACCTCATTCATGTATTTTCTTATTCATAAATTCTCACTCTCTTTCTTCTCTCCCCCTTCTTTATTCTTCTTTCTCTCTCTTATTTCCTTCCTTCCAACTCCTCACTCCCCCCTTCATCTCTCCTCCCCCTCATACCTCATACTCACACAAAACAAAACCTCATCCATGTCTTTTCTTATTCATAAATTCTCACTCTCTTTCTTCTCTCCCCCTTCCTTCTTTTTTCCTTCCTTCAACCGCTCACTCCCACACATTCATCTCTCCTCCCCTCATGCCTCAAACTCACAAAACAAAACCTCATCCATGTATTTTCTTATTCATAAATTCTCACTCTCCTTCTCTCCCCTTCTCAACCCCTCCCCCCTTTAACCCCCTTCCTTTTTTTCCGCCCCCTCCCTTCGTTCTCTTACATAACCGATTCTCAGCACTGCCCAGTTCTCTAACACTAAAACAACACTTCCGAGCCAACTAAAACATTTCTAATCATAGCTATTTCCTCTTTCTTCAGTCTTTACTAAAACGATCTGACTTCATCACACCCAACCTAATTCATCATCATCATCATCAGTAATATCAACCATCATTAACTGTTCACAACGTTATCCTCTCTCTCTCTCTCTCTCTCTCTCTCTCTCTCTCTCTCTCTCTCTCTCTCTCTCTCTCTCTCTCTCTCTCTCTCTCTCTGATATTAGTGTACTCCATCCTGCTCCGGCAAAGGTTCCAATTTAATCTTTCCATCTGGTTCTCTGTCTGATGTTAAAGTATCCTGTTTCGGCGTAGGTTCGAATTCCATCCCTCCATCTGGTTCTCTGTCTGATGTTAGTGTACCAGATCCTGCTTTGGGGAGTGCTCTAAATCCATCTGCTCACCTGGTTATCCTTCTGATGTTAGTGTATTACCATGATCTAAGCAAAGGTTCTAATTCCATCTTTCCACCTGGTTCTCTGATGCTAGTGTGCCATATCCTGCTTCGACAAAGGTTCTAATTGTTGGTTTACCTGGTTCTCTGTCTAATGTTACTGTGCCATATTCTACTTCAGCAAAGGTTCTAATTATATCTTTTCACCTGGTTGTCGCAAAGGTTCTAATTCCATCTCTGTTTCTGGTTTATCATGTTAGTGTATTTTTATAACCCAACAAAGGTTCTAATTCCATCTCTGTTTCTGGTTTATCATGTTAGTGTATTTTTATAACCCAACAAAGGTTCTAATTCCATCTCTGTATCTGTCTGGTTTATAATATGTTAGTGTGTTTTCATAACCCAACAAAGGTTCTAATTCCATCTTTGCACCTGGTTCTCCATCTGGTTCGCCTTTTACAATCACTGGGTCACCGCCACACCTCAAGAGCGCCCCTCTCACACACACACACACACACACACACACACACACACACACACACACACACATTCCTACCCTTAGCCACGGCCTTGCTCTCTTCATCACGACCCTCGCCCCCCCCACACCCAGACAACGACCTTCATTAACACCACCAGCGCCTCCCTCACTACCTTCCTGCCCTGCCCTTCCTTCCCCTCATCCCCTTCCTGCCCCCGCCCCGCCCGTCTCCCTCACCAGCTGCCCTACACAGTCCCCCCTTCAGCGTCTTCCCAGCACACGTTACACACCACAGCCACAGCACGTCACGCCCTAGGGACCTCACCACCACTATCACCACCACCAGATGCCTGCCACACCACCACCACTGCCACCACCACCACCACCACCACTCACTCCACTCCTGAAGAACAACCTCCTCCTATTACTCCTCTTCCTCAACCTCTTCATAATCGAGAGAGAGAGAGAGAGAGAGAGAGAGAGAGAGAGAGAAGGGGGGGGGGGTGAGGGGGGCTTGTTACAACTATATTAAACGAAAGGTTTGTCATGTAATTGGAGAAATGATGAAAAATGACCCAAAACGCTCCATAAAAAGTGACATTTACCGACAATACGAAACATTATGGGACGAAGCACTCGACTGAACGATCCATTTAGCTTCACGGATAAAACATGAAAAAAGCAATAAATTTATACTTGCATGTGCAATAAAAATAGAAATCACACACGAAATATTAAAAAAACATATTTATTTATTCCTGCGATGTGAAACGGAAACAAAACTCACAACGAAACATTAAAAACATCGATTCATTTATATATACGATGTGAAATTGAAAAAATATAAAATCACCTACCCCGAAGCATTCACGAAATATTCAACTTAATAAAACACTCGAGAAACCGTTGAAAGCCAGGACGGGACGATTATTCTACAGCGGCGGCGTGAACATCAAAACATTACACATACCCTTGAAACTAAAGGAAGGAAAAAAACACAAGAAACTATTGAGCAATGATTTAGCCCCTGCCCCCCAAAAAAGACACCAGCGAGCGAAACTTTAAGGGCCAGAGCGAAACATTAAGCAAACAATCACATATTTACACCTGCGAATGAAACTGAATGAAGAGAAAAGAGAAAAAAGAAACTAATGAGCAATGATTTACCCCCCCCCAAAAAAAAGACACTAGCGAGCGAAACATTGAAGCAAAGAACCACATATTTACACCAACGAATGAAAATGGATGAAGAAAAAGACAAAAGAAAACAAAGAAACTGAAGACCAATGATTCAGCCCCCGTGCGACACCCTGAAGCACCCCACCCCGCAGCCCCTGAAGCACCCCACCCCGCGGCCCCTGAAGCACCCCCGCAGCCTCCGGTGACGCCCATCAGCACGCGGCTCTCATTATCGAGGCGGCCGACGAGGCACCAACGCGACGAATTAATTGGCGCTCCAGCTGCTGACTGACAGTGACGCGGACTGGCGGGCGGGCGGACAGGCTGACTGACTAATTGACGGACTAACTAGCTGAAAGACGAGTGACTGACGGATCGACTGTGACCGACTGAAAGACTAGTAGCAAAATGTGTGACTGACTAAGGGCCAGTTTCACAGTTCCCCATGATGGGTTAGTAAGCTCCCAAACAAATACCAGTGCCTTCGAAATTTCCTTGTACAGTGTCTGGTGTTTATATTTAAGTTCACAAATTTGACGAAACTACACAGGAAAAGTCTTGTGTATTTAGTGTGGCATCGAAGACCTCACCATTTTGGATTGTATGGGATTCTATAGTTTGGTTCGGGCTGTTACGAAGACACTGTGTTGGACTGTGAAATCGGCTCTTAATGACTGGCTGATTGCTTAACTGACTGACTGACTCATTAACTGAAAGACACGTGACAAACTGACTGACTGACTAATTAACTGAAAGACACGTGACAAACTGACTGACTGACTAATTAACTGAAAGACACGTGACAAACTGACTGACTGACTAATTAACTGAAAGACACGTGACAAACTGACTGACGGACTTCTGACTGATTGACTGACTAACTGATTGAAAGACTAATGGACTGACTGACTGACCGACTGAAAGACTATAGAAGCAAACTGTCTGACTGACTAAATGACTGGCTGCTTGCTAAACTGACTGAGTGACTGGCTAATTAACTGAACGATTCGCGACAAACTGACTGACGGACTGACTATATGATCGATTGACTAGTGGCTCAGACTTACTGAATTACTAACTTAATGACTGCTTGAAAGATATTCGACTGATTGACTGGCGGGGTACCTGACTGTTTACCTATCTAAGTTACTGACCTGTTAACTGAGTCGAAATATTTGACTGAGTGACGAAGTGACAGGTTGATTCGGTAATTGGCTGACTTACTGACTGACTGAGTGGACAAACTGATTCACTGACTTTTTTTTTACAGTAAAGGAAACAAGTCAAAGACATTAAATAAAGAAAAACAAAAACAACAATCCCCGCTAGGCGCTGACTGACTGGCGACTTAAAATATTTTCTTTTATATACATTTTATCTCGTTCTCGTTTTATACCTACATCTATTATTATTTTTTTCATTTTATTATATTCTTCCTTTTTTAATTCATTTTTACTTATATCTTTTTTTATCATTTTTACCTGTAGTCACACCTGGCTGCGAAAAAAAACCATATACATTTTTTCTCGTTCTCGTTTTATACCTACATCTATTATTTTTTTTTTTCATTTTATTCATTTCTTCCTTTTTTATTTCACTTTTACTTATATATTTTTTTTTCATTTTTACCTGTCGTCACACCTGGTTGCGTAAAAAAATAAATAAATAAATAAAACATTACTGGCTCAACACAACGCAGTACAACACACGCAAAAGCCAGACGATGCAACACCCCTGCCGCCGCCGCCGCCACATGTGACACGGAGCAACGACCTGAAAGTACATTTATTGCAAAACAAAACGAACGAAATGACAAGAAAAACGAAGCTATCATTCTTTCCGCATCTGGAGCGTGGCTGTATATGAGGCAACACACACACACACACACACACACACACACCTCTGTCTCTACGAAGCCCTGTTTGTGCAGAGGCTTACGAAACACACACACACACACACACACACACACACACACACACACACACACACACACACACACAGAGACAGCTATTCAAAGACCAAAACAAAGACAGCCGTTCTTATTTGCTGTTTCTCACCTGACAGCGGCTATTCCTTTCACCTGGGCATTTTTAGCCAGGTAATGAGCCTCTACCTGTCGCCGCCACAAAAACACAGGTGAGTCGCCGGCCAGGTGGAACGACAACAGTGAACGAGAATGATAATGATGAAGAAAACTGTCAGCTCTTGCGAACCGTGGCTAAGAGACGGTAAACAGAGGGAAAGAATGAGGGAAAAAAAAGAGCAATTTCTAACCCACCATGACTGTCCCAATTATTCTAGCTGACAGGCACTCGCTCGCTGGCTCCCTCCCTTCCCTCTCTCTCTTCACGCCAGCAATGGGTACACACACACACACACACACACACACACACACACAGTACAGAACACTCACCATTAACCTCTTCTTCCTGCTCCTCCCTTTCCACCTCCTTCGTCCATTTCTCTCTCTCTCTCTCTCTCTCTCTCTCTCTCTCTCTCTCTCTCTCTCTCTCTCTTTGTCAGACGGGAAACGTGTGTCAGGTCGTTGGGTACGGCAGGGTCACACACACACACACACACACACACACACACACACACACACACACACACACACACACACACACACACACACACACACACACACCTGATACTCCCCTCCCCTCCCCTTCCCTTCTTATCCCTTCTTCCTTTCCTCCTGCTCTACTTTTTCTTCTCCTTTTCTCTTTTATTCTCCTCTTCTCGCTTCCTCCTTTTCCTTCCTTTACTTTCACCCCGTTCCTTTCATTCCCCCTTTCTTAGATTTCCTTCTCATTCATTCCTTTCCCTTCCATTATCTCCTTCCTCTCTTCCTTTACTCTTATTTTTACATCCTCCTCCCTTTCCTTCACCTTTTCCTTCTTTCCTAAGCCTCCCTTTCGCCCATCCCTTTCCTCTTCTATTCTTTATTTACTCTTCCTTTTGGTCTATTTACTTTTGTTTCTATTTATCCTTCCTTCTTCCCCTCCCTTAAACGCTCATCGTTCCTTCCTTTCCTCCTCCTCCCTTCTTCCCTTTCCTTTCCCTTACCCTTCTACTTCTCCCTTTCATTAACATTATTTCCTTTTCCTATCTTTGCCCTCTTTGTCACTTCCTCCCCTTCCTTTCTTTATCATAATCATCCTTTACATTTCCTTCCTTCTTCTACACCTTCCTTCTTCTCTACTTCTCCCCCACCTGCCTCCCCCCTTTACCTAACCAAACTTCCACCTCCTCCTCCTCCTCCTTCACTCACTCCATCTTCCCCCCTACTCTTCCCCTCCCCACCGTGCAGAAGAACTAGAGATCCGATAAAGATAATAGGAAGAGAAATAAAAATAACAACAATAATAATAATAATAATAATAATAATAATAATAATAATAATAATAATAATAACAATAATAATAATGAAAGCTTGACGCAACTGACACACACCTTTTACATTATTCAGCAACAAATGCTTTACACATCACTTCCGAGAAATTTAATAAAAACGAGAAACAAATATTCCTCTCCCGGTTAGTTGAGTTATATTACGAAGAATGAATAATGAAAGAATAAAAAGAGGAATAAAACGAAGGGTAAAACGAAGCATAAAACGAAGAGTAAAACGAAGCATAAAACGGAGAGTAAAACGAAGAGTAAAACGAAGAAAAAAAAATAAAAAGAAGAGTAAAACGAAGAATAAAACGAAGAGTAAAACGAAGAGTAAAACGAAGAGTAAAACGAAGAGTAAAACGAAGAGTAAAACGAAGAATAAAACGAAGAGTAAAACGAAGAGTAAAACGAAGAATAAAACGAAGAGTAAAACGAAGCATAAAACGAAGAGTAAAACGAAGAATAAAACGAAGAGTAAAACGAAGGATAAAACGAAGAGTAAAACAAAGAATAAAACGAAGGGTAAAACGAAGGATAAAACGAAAAATAAAACGAGGAATAAAACGAAGGTTAAAACGAAGCATAAAACGAAGAGTAAAACGAAGAATAAAACGAAGAGTAAAACGAAGGATAAAATGAAGAGTAAAACGAAGAGTAAAATGAAGAATAAAACGAAGAGTAAAACGAAGGATAAAACGAAGAGTAAAACAAAGAATAAAACGAAGGGTAAAACGAAGAGTAAAACGAAGAATAAAACGAAGAGTAAAACGAAGAGTAAAATGAAGAATAAAACGAAGAGTAAAACGAAGAGTAAAACGAAGAGTAAAATGAAGAATAAAACGAAGAGTAAAACGAAGAAAAAAATAAAATGAAATGAAGAGTAAAACGAAAAATAAAACGAAGAATAAAACGAAGAATGGAGTTTCGTTAATACTGCATCGTCCGTCGCTTTGTTGTTCCTGTTTTCTTTTTCTACTCAATTAATTTGTCGACGAGGAAGACGAAAAAAAAGTAAAGCTATAAATTAATATAAATGATAAAAGTTGACTCGGTAAGTAAAAATCTACACTTTACCTACCGACTTACCTACCTACAACCTACTTACCTACCTTTATTAAATGCTCCACTAACAATGATAATAATAATAATAATAATAATAATAATAATAATAATAATAATAATAATAATAATAATAATAATAATAATAATAATAATAAAACCAGGACTAATTATGAACAAGGGAGAATCATAAACGAGATAAAAGAACTATTAAAATTGTTGTTGTTTTTCTTCTTCTCCTCCTCCTCCTCTTCTTCCTCCTCCTCCTCCTCTTCTTTCTCCTCCTCCTTCTTATATAATTGGCAAAAGAGAAGGAAAGAAAAAAAAAGACACGGACAGAAAATATCAAATGCGAAACGAGAGAGAGAGAGAGAGAGAGAGAGAGAGAGAGAGAGAGAGAGAGAGAGAGAGAGAGAGAGAGATGGAGGATGTTAAGAAAGACGAGGAGGAGCAGCTGTGAGAAAGGGACTGACAAAACAAACGAGAGAGAGAGAGAGAGAGAGAGAGAGAGAGAGAGAGAGAGAGAGAGAGAGAGAGAGAGAGAGAGAGAGAGAGAGATGGGAGACGACGGGACATGATGGAAGAGGGGGAGGAGGTAGAAGAGATGAAGAAGAAGAGGAGGAGGAGGAGGAGGAGAGAGGGTTCACTGACATCCTTTTCCTGTTCAACTCTTAAGTGCAAAGTCTGCCTTTCTTTCCTTCTTTGTCATCATCAATTATTAAAGAAGATGGAAGACGACAAGGGGAGGACGAAGAACAAAACGACGAGAAACGACAACAACAACAACAACAACAACAACAATAGTAACAGAAACAATGATCATAATAACATAAAACAAACAAAACACAACAAATATCAAGGGAGGATGTGTAAGGGGAAGGCACTTATCGGAAGGAAGGAAGAAAGGAAGGAAGGCAGGAAGGAAGGAAGGTAGGTAGGTAGGTAGATAGGTAGGAAGGAAGGAAGGAAGGAAGGGGGAGGGGAAGAAAGAGGGAGGAGGAGGAAAAGAACGCAGGTGGGGAGGAAGAACAGAAAAGGAGCAGAGAAGAGAAGATAAAGGAGGGGAAAGAGAAATAGGAGAAAATAAGAAGGTGAGGTTTACGGGCTATACAACACGGGGAAAAAATAAACTAAAGGAAAAAAGAGAAGAGAGAGAAAATAAAAGGGAGCGAAGTAATCAACAGAAGTGGCAGAGAGAGAATAGAGAAGGAGGAGAGAAGGGAGGAAAAGGGAGAGAGATGAAAGAGCAAATAAGAAAAGAAGGTGAGGCTTAAGGGCTATAAAACACAATGGGGAAAAAAAACATGACCAGCACAGGTATATCAGGTGAGGGGAAGTTGGGGCAAAAGGTGAAAGGGCAGGTAAGGAGAGGACAGGTGAAGGGAAAAAGGACAGGTGAGATCAGGTGTTTTGAAATGGTCGGTGTCTCTTTTTTATCTCCTCGTTGAACAAATCAGAGAACGAAATTCATCTCTCGGGGCCATCCAATTCTTCCCAGTGAGGAGGAGGAGGAGGAGGAGGAGGAGGAGAAAAAGCGAAAGAGAAGGTAGGAACAAGTAACTGAATAAGGAAAGGATACGGGAGACAAAAAGGACAGCAAAGAAAAGAGGAAGACAAGAAAGGAGGAAAGAGAAGATCAAGGAGAGAAAAGAGGGAATAAGGATAAAATGGAAAAAAAAACACGTAAAAAAAAGCCGAAACAAGAAAAAAAAAGTGAGGAGAAACAGGAAGAAGAAGGAGGAGGAGGAGCCACATATAAACAGGAGAGGATGACAGGTAACAAGAGACGTGGGACAGGTAGAGACAGGTGGACAGGTGTGTGGAGGAAGAATAGCAAAGGTGGGCAGGTAGGGCAGCGGTCACCTTGTATGTTCCCACTGTCTATCAAGTTCACTGAGGACAAGAATCAAAGGAGAGAAAGGAGATAAAATAAAGAGGAAAAAGAGAAGGAGAGGAAAAACAGGCAATGACATGAAGAAGAAAAATAAAGAGGACTAGGAAGGGCGGAGAGAAAGTGGAGAGAAAATTAAGGAGAGAAAAGGGAAGAGAAAATTAAGAGGAAGAAGAAAGAAGAGGAGAGGAAAAACAGCCAAAGACATGGAAAAGAAAAATAAGAGGACTAGGAAGGACGGAGAGAAAGGGGAGAGAGAAAATTAAGAGGACGAAGAGAGAAAAGGGAAGAGAAAATTAAGAGGAAGAAGAGAGAAGAGGAGAGGAAATAAAGACAAAGACATGAAGAGAAGAAGAAAAATAAAGAGGACTATGAAGAAGGGAGAGAAAGAGGAGAGAGAAAATAAAGAGGAAGAAGAGAGAAGAGGAGAGAAAAGTGAGGGAGGAGGTTACTGATATACTAAAGCAATGACATGAAGGAGAGAAGGAAAAGAGATAAGTAGGAGGAGATGGAGGGGAATGATATGAGAAGGAGGAAGGAGGATGAAACGAAGGGGGAGATATTAAAAACGAAGAGGAGGAGGATGAAAGGAAAAGAGAAGGAGATTACTGAACTGAATACAAAGCAAATATATGAAAAGATGAAAGACAAGAGAGAAGAAATAAGAAAACTGGAGGGGATGGAGAGGAAAGATATGGGGAGCAGGGAGCAGGTTGAAGTGAATGAGGTGGGGGATGAAAAATGAAAAGGAGGGAGGTGAAGGACAAAGTGAGGAGGGGAGGTTTAATGATATATAAAGTAAAGACATGTTGCTCTCATTCTACGCAACTGTACCTCGCCCTCCGTAAAGCAATATAGCATCACACACCTACTCACTATTCCTTAAACGTACTGAATCGCGCCTGTCTCTTAACCTGAATCGTGTAATGTGAATCGTGCCAAAGAGAACAATAGCCAAGAAAAAGATCGAGTACTCTTTCAGCCAGACACGAATCCCTTGAGCTGCTTAACCTAAATTACTCAATGCGACTCGTGACAAAAAGAAGAGCAAAAAAGGATTCGAGAACTTTTACAGACAGTCTTGAATTCCTTAACACTCCTAAACCTAAAATACTAAATGCGACTCGATGCTAAAAAGGAAAAAAGAAGAAGGGATTCGAATACTCTTCCAGACAGTCTTGAATCTCTTAAGTTAAGCTCCCAAACACCACATACAAACTCTTTCAGGCAGTCTTGGGTCCCTTAAGCCTCCTAAACCTAAAGTACTTAAACGTGACCTAAAACCCCAAAGAAGAACAAAGAGGGGATTGAGTACTCTTCCAGAAACCCTTGAATCCCGTAAGTTAACCTCCCAAACTCCACATACAAACTCTTTTAAACAGTCTTGGATCCCTTAAGCCTCCTAAACCTAAAGTACTTCACGTGACCTAAAACTCAAAAGAAGAACAAAGAGCTAGGGGATTGAATACTCTTCCAGACAGTCTTGAATCCCGTAACATACAAACTCTTTCAGGCAGTCTTGGATCCCTTAAGCCTCCTAAACCTAAAGTACTTAAACTTGACCTAAAACCCCAAAGAAGAACAAAGAGGGGATTGAGTACTCTTCCAGACAGTCTCGAATCCCCCAAAACACCACATACAAACTCATTCAAGCAGTCTTGGATCCCTTAAACCTCCTAAACCTAAAGTACTTAAACTTGACCTAAAACCCCAAAGAAGAACAAAGAGGGGATTGAGTACTCTTCCAGACAGTCTCGAATCCCCCAAAACACCACATACAAACTCATTCAAGCAGTCTTGGATCCCTTAAGCCTCCTAAACCTAAAGTACTTAAACTTGACCTAAAACCCCAAAGAAGAACAAAGAGGGGATTGAGTACTCTTCCAGACAGCCTTGAATCCCTTATCAAGCCTCCTAAACTCCACACAATACATCGCTTCAACACGCTTGATCCCTTCAGACTCATTTAAACCAGTGCGAGAGATGTGAGACGCGAGGCATTTTCATTTGCTGTTGCCTCGTTCCGACTTATCACAGCCCCGATTAGTGATGAGGCAGGAGGATGAGGCCCCGGGTGATAAGGTCTGACAACTTGATAACACCCTCAAGTACCCGCAACACAACGAGGGGTAACACAAGGGAACTCCTGTGTGTGTGTGTGTGCTGGGGGGTGGGGTGGGGGGGAAGGGGAGTGTGTGTTTGTGTGTGTGTGTGTGAGGGGGGTTAGGTTAGGTTAAGTGTGTGTGTGTGTGTGTGTGTGTGTGTGTGTGTGTGTGTGTGTGTGTGTGTGTGTGTGTGTGTGTGTGTGTGTGTGTGTGTGTGTGTGTGTGTGTGACAAAGAACAGACAGGCAAAAAGGCAATAGACAGACAGACAAATTAAAACGTCCTGTTGGATTAACCACTCGAGAAAAAGAGAGAGAGAGAGAGAGAGAGAGAGAGAGAGAGAGAGAGAGAGAGAGAGAGAGAAATAGAATAAACCAAATACAACAGACACTTTTTTTACCTTAATTAACCCTCAGAAACCCAAGAAGATAAAAAAAGAAAAGACAGACGAAGAGAGGAACGAAGAAAAGACGAAAAGAAGAAGAAAAGAAAAACGAAAGACACACAGGAGGAAGAATGAAGAAAGAGAAATGAAGAAAAGGAAGCTCAGGAAGAAAAGGAGAGGGACGAAAATAGAAGATGAAGGAAGAAAAGGAAGCTCAGGAAGAAAAGGAGAGGGACGAAAATAGAAGATGAAGGAAGAAAATAAAGTAAAAAAAAAAAAGGTAACAAAAATATAAAAATCGGTCCCCTTAAAAAAAAAACGCAAAAGGAAGAAAGAAAGAGAAATGTAGAAATGAAAGCTCAGGAAGAAAAATAGAGGGACGAAAATAGAAAATGAAGGAAAATAAAGAAAAAAAAGTAAAAAACAAAACAAAAAAATCGCCCCTTCCTTAAAAACAGCCAGCTCTCCCCTTACCTTTCATCTGCAACTCAATGGAGGTGTTGCCGCGGATGGTGAAGTAGGCGAAGCAGGCGTCCCCTCCCTTGCACTGCTCCACGTCACTCGAGACCAGCTTCATCCCGACCTCCCCGCCCTGCTCCAGGCGGTAATAGGAGCAATTGGTAGGCTGCACCTTGGCCTCGACCTCCTCCCCCCCCTCCGCCAGCGCACCTGTAATGGGAGAAAGACAGGTAAATGAAAGGTGTGTATGACTGGGTTTTTATTTACGGCAAAGGAGGCAGGTAAAGGGGGAAAAAGACAATTAACAACTACTATAAGAGAATTTGAATAGATCTCAATATTTAAAAGAAACAGATAGAAAGTAGATGAATTGAAATAAAGATGGATATTGATAGAAAGATATAGGTAAGAAGGTAGGTAGTTAGGTAGATAGATATATAGATAGATAGATAGATAGAAGATAAATACAGATAGATAGATATAAAAAAATGTAAACAAAAGGAAAACTTAATGAAATAACTGAATAACAACTTAAATAAACATATAAGTAAAAACAAACAAACAAACAAGTCCACGAGAAAAATATATTATCGTAAACAAAACAAAAATACAAATAAATGAAAAACAACCATAAAATAAACTCAATAAATAATAAAAACTTCAGAAACTCCAGTAATGTTAATCAGTTACTTCAAATAAAAAGGTGTTACTAGTTAATAATGTCCGCCTCAGGTAAGGAAAAGGTAGACTAATGCATTACAGGTGTATGATTAGCTTGATCCAGCACAGGTAAGAGGAATTAATCAGGTGAGGGCAGTAATGAGAAGGCAGGTGAGCTCGTACAGGTGTAGAGTGCTCATATATAATTGCAGGTGATCTTAGAGAGAGAGAGAGAGAGAGAGAGAGAGAGAGAGAGAGAGAGAGAGAGAGAGAGAGAGAGAGAGAGAGATGATGATGAAAGGGAGAGAGGGAGGAAGAACAGAGGAGGATAAGAGGGAATGGAAGATGGAGGAGAGGGAAGGAGATGGAAGAGGAGGAATAGAAGGGAAAACAGAGGGAGAGATAGAAAGGAGAAGGATAGATAACAATAATAAAGGAAGGGAGAGAGGAGGCTGAAGAAAGAAATGGAAGTGCAAGAATAATGGAGAAGGAGAGAGAAGAGAGGAAAAGAAGATGAATGGAAGAGAAATACAAAATAAACAAAAAGAGATAGAGAGAAAATAAGAGGAAGGAGAGACGAAGCAAAGAAAAGGAAGAGGGAGAGAGAAAAAGAGGAAGAGCAAAGACACTAAAAAGAAAGTATATAAAAGAAACGTAAATATAAAGGAAGAGGAAGAGAAGAGAGGAGAAAGTGTGCAAGAGAACTAAGCAAGAGAATACGAAATAATGGAGTGAATAAAAGTAAGTAGAATAGAAAAAAAGGATAAATGAGAGAAAAAAAAGAGAAGAGGTAAGTAAGAGAAAAGAAGAGAACAAAGGCAAATAAATACAAAGAGAGAAAATGAGAGAGTAAAAGCTTGGAAAAAAGGAGGAGGAAGAGGAGGAGGAGGAGGAGGAGGAAGTCGCGTGTATTGAAATATTAATTAAAATGTTCCCCCTTTTATCTTCCTTCCCCCTTTGACTTTTCATTTTACATTTATTCTTCATTTGTTTATTCTATTTTTCTTTCTCCTTTTACATCATGCTTCATTTCCTCTCTTCGTTCGCTTACAGAAAAGAGGAGGGAGAGGCTGGGAGAGGGAGGAAGGAAAGGGAAGGGAAAGGAAGGAGAGGAAAGAAGATGGGGAAAGAGGAAAAGAGAGGAGAAAGGGGAAGAGAGGAAAGAAGAGGGGTATGGGGAAGAGAGGAAAGGAGAGGGGAAAGGGGAGGAAAAGGAAAGAGGGAAGTGAGGAAAGGAGAAAGAAAAGGGGAGGAAAATGAAAGAGGGAAGTGAGGAAAGGAGAGAAAAGGGAAAGGCGAATAGGAGAGGAGAAAGGAATAGGGGAGGAAAAGGAACAGGGGAAGAGAGAAAAGGAGAAAGGAAAAGGGAAGAGGAAAGGAAGGAAGGAATGGGGAGTAAAGGAAGAGGGGAGGAGGAAAATATGGAGAAGATAAGGGAAGGGAGGAGGAAAGAAGGGAAGGAAGAGGAAGTGTTGACTCTTAAATATTGCATTCTCTCTCTCTCACTCTCTCTCTATCTCTCTCTCTCTCTCTCTCTCTACTGGGAGAGAGAGAGAGAGAGAGAGAGAGAGAGAGAGAGAGAGAGAGAGAGAGAGAGAGAGAGAGAGTCTTGAAGGGAGGGAAAAAAAAAGAAAGAGGAAGTGGAGGAGTCTGGGAGAAACATACAGTGTGTGTGTGTGTGTGTGTGTGTGTGTGTGTGTGTGTATGAATGATGCCTTATATATAGACTGCTGGTGGTGGAAAGCGGACCGGCTCTCTCTCTCTCTCTCTCTCCTACACAGTTATTACATCAACTACCACCACCACAAACAATAATAATAATAATAATAATAATAATAATAACTACCTCCACTTCCATTAATTAGTCATACCTGTAATCAATGCGTCTATTACCTGTGCTGTTTTATTTACTTATTTATTTATTAATTAACAGGTATCCTCCATTACCTCCTAATTAGATATACACGTTCGATTAATCATTACAGGACGGACAGGTAAGCAAAGGTAGGTAGACAGAACACGTGGCCTTTACCTTAATTAATAAATGGTTACCTGAGATGATTTTTCGGGGGGTGGAAAACGAAAATAGAGGTTGTATTTTTTGTTATTTTTTCCAGTCATTTAAATCTCCTTTGGAATACACGTGAAGGTAAGATAGATAAATAGATAGATATAGGTTGATATAGCTAGACAGATTGACAGGTATAGATAGATAGATAGATAGACATATAGCTAAACAGATCTAGACACAGAGAGAAGGAATAAAACGGGTAAAAGAAGAGTAACTAAGGTAAAATGTAAGGTAAGGTGAGACGTAAGGTAAGGTAAGGTAAGGTAAGGTAAAGGGGAAGAATAAGATGTATAGATAAAAAGAAAGGTAGAGGAAAATGGGAGGGAGTTCATTAAAGGAAGAAGGTAATAGTCCGTGGGCCACCCTGGAATATCTTACACTTTCGTCGGGCATCATTCCGCAGCGCTCGTTTTCTTCAGGATATAATAGGTTTTATTACATAGAAGCTAGTTTCGAGGAGCTTAACTAGTTTTACTTGCACGTTTACGAAATAATAGCATATTAAAATCTATTTTTTTATATGAATAGGATAGTATTCCACAAAAACTTGTGGTATTCTCTAATGCTTAAAAGCGCCAAAGAAAATGTACTTTTATGGCTGACTAAATTAAATTCAATATTTTTTTTTTTTTAATGCTTTAATGAATATTGAATTGAATAAAAAAGCACAAATAAAGTATGTCAAATATATGTAGTTTTATTTATACAAAAAAATATTTACGTACCTATTCTAATAAGGTTTTAATATTAACTGTAAACAAACGCCTTGCCTGTTCGTTCTGATGAATATTTCGACTCACGGGACTATTCTCGTTTTTTAAGAAGACAGAAGACCGTAATGTTAGTAAATATAATCCATATAATTTTGAAATGGCCTTGCGACTTTGGGAATTTGTTAGAACAAATTACTTGTATGTTTATTTTTACATTTGTTATGGTATGTATAAAATAGTATTCCCTACACGTTAAGTGATAGGAAAAGCAACTCTAAGCACTTTTTCATCTATGGCAATTTGTGTTTAACGCCTTCGTTTTAAAGTTACAGGATGCTTAAATACGAAAATTGATCCAGCCTTTGGTCCTGATCTGAAAATAAAGGTAGAGACATCAGGATGGTTGCAAATTACTCTAAAATACAAGACAAACAATTTATATTCAGACAACATTGGGCTAATGTTAACTATTTGACCTATAAAAACAGTCAGTTATGCATGCTGTCATGAAAATACCATTTGCATCGTATTTTTGCTTAAACAAGTTGTACAGCCTAAACAGTTGCCATTAGACAAAGACTGTCTTAATGTAATTTGTTTGTCTTGTAAAGTAGAGTAATTGCAACCATCGAAGTCCCTACCATAATATTCAGATTAGGAACAATGACTGATTCCAATGAATTTTCTTATTTAAACATCCTGTAATTAACTGGAATCAACCTTTGTTCTGATCTGAAAATCATGGTAGAGACTTCAGGATGGTTGCAAATTACTCTACTTTACAAGACAAACAAATTACATTAAGACAGTCTTTGTCTAATGGCAACTGTTTAGGCTGTACAACTTGTTTAAGCAAAAATACGATGCAAATGGTATTTTCATGACAGCATGCATAACTGACTGTTTTTATAGGTCAAATAGTTAACATTAGCCCAATGTTGTCTGAATATAAATTGTTTGGCTTGTATTTTAGAGTAATTTGCAACCATCCTGATGTCTCTACCGTTATTTTCAGATCAGGACCAAAGGCTGGAAATTGATCAATTTTCGTATTTAAACATTCTGTAACTTTAAAACGAAGGCGTTAAACACAAATTGCCATAGATGAAAAAGTGTTTAGAGTTGCTTTTCCTATCACTTAACGAATACTATTTTATACATACAGAAGCCGATGTATGAATTTTCACTGTATGTTAATGTGCAAGTATTTTTGGTTAAGCTCTACGGATAAAGTGTTGAGAACATTGCTGCAACCTATTACAAGTGAAAATTTTCAATGCGGACATATGCCCGACGAAACTTGTTTTCTAGAGCTAATTTGTGAGGGTGGCCCACGGACTATAAAGGAGAGAAAATGGTTGAAAAAAAGGAAGACAATGAAAATGAGATAATGGCGGAGAAAATAATAATAATAATAATAATAATAATAATAATAATAATAATAATAATAATAATAATAATAATAATAATAATATAACATAATTACTGACAAATACGTGAGAGAAGAAAGAGGAAGAGGAGGAGGAGGAGGAGGAGGAGAAGGAGGAAGAAGAAGAGCAGGAAGAAGATGAAGCAGTGGTAGCTTTCTTCTTCATCCACCCATCCACCCACCCACCCTCCTCCTCCTCCCCCACTCTCCTCCTCCTCCTCTTCCTCCTCCTCGTGTTGGCGTCGCTCCACGTCCAATTCTTTGTTGCCTGCCAGACTAACCCGGGGTGGAGTGGCTTAGCTCTGTCTTGCCCTGGGCGTACACACACACACACACACACACACACACACACACACACAAGGGGCAGGTCAATCTATCTATATATGATATCTAACGTGTGCTAATAAGGACAAAAACAACAACAAAAAGATGTATTAGAAGCAGAAACACACACACACACACACACACACACACACACACACACACACACACACACACACGAGGGACAGGTCAATCTATCTATATATCTAACATCTGCTAATAAGGACAAAAAGAACAACAAAAAGATGAATTAGAAGCAGAAACAGACACACACACACACACACACACACACACACACACACACACACACACACACGGAAAACAAGACATATACAGACATAAACAAAAAAAAATGACAAACAAGCAAAACAGACAGACAGATAACCACACACACACACACACACACACACACACACACACACACACACACACACACACACACACACACTATAATCAGCCTGACACCCAAACGTTTCCATGGCAACAGCTGACGCCCCTCAACCATACAGTCAATCGTCCCTTCCCTTGAGATTCATCCCCATCAACACCCCTTCACCCTACCCCCCCCTCGCCCCCATCACCCCCTCACCAGCACCCAAACACCCCCTTCACCACCTTTTAGTCCCCCCAGCAACCCCCATACCCCACCCCCCTCATCCCCATACACCCATCTCGCTACAGCATCCCTCTCATTCCCCTCTCTTCTTCACCCCCTCATCCCCTCACCCTATCCCCTTCATCCCTACACACCTATCTTCACCCTAGCATCCCTTTCCATCCCCTTTCTTCACCTCCATCAACAACTCCCCTTCACTCCCCCTAAGCTTCCCAGTATCTGCCTCTATCCTTACCATCCCCTTCTCTTCTTCACCCTCTTCGTCCCACCATCATCATTTACGTATATACTTCTCTGCCCCTTCAATACCACGTAAATTATCCACACCGACACCCTTCAACCGCCCCCTTCTATATCCTTCCCTTCGTCACACATCCATCAACATCACTGCTCCATCAAACCCCACGCAGATAGGCACACATAGACAGACATAACAGAAGATAGATAGGTGGACAGTTAAATATATAGACAACTGCCTTGATAAATATAGACAGGTAAACAGTATAGACAATTAGATAGTAGATACTGATAGAGAGATATATATGAATGGATAAATAAGATGAAGAGAACAGATAATATAGATAGACGAATAGATAGACAAACATACACAGATAGATAGGTAGATAAAACAAAGACGAATATCGATGTAAGTGGATAGATTAAAAGATAGATACATAAAACATAAATAGAGAATGGTCGAAAAAAAAATTCCTACACACAGAGATGAAGAAAATTAAAACTGCCCGAGATACGCCATATAGTTACCAAAAGCGTCTAATACATGAGGTAGGAAAGTAAGGCTAAGGAAGGCAGGAAGGGAGGAAGAAACAAATATTAAAAGAAAGGAAGGAAATAAGCAAGGAAGAAGAGCAGGTAAGGTGGATCGTATCTCTTGCGTTCGCTCGCTTTATCACTTTTTTCTAAGCTGATGTTTGTCTCTTCTTTAGTTAATGAAGGGTGGTATATATATTTTGGGGGATGCGCAGTTGTAGTACATAGCCACGTAAACATATACCTACCACCCCACACGCACACCTTATCAAGCAGGTGTTCAAACTATCACGACTCAGAATTACGCCACACAGGTAACGTAGGTGAGTGTGTGTTTGTGTTTGTGCTTGTGTGTGTGTGTGTGTGTGTGTGTGTGTGTGTGTGTGTGTGTGTGTGTGTGTGTGTGTGTGTGTGTGTGTGTGTGTGTGTGTGTGTGTGTGTGTGTGTGTACGTGAAAGTAGTAGTAGTAGTAGTAGTAGTAGTAGTAGAAACATCAACAATGATAATAATAATAATAATAATAATAATAATAATAATAATAATAATAATAATAATAATAATAATAATAATAATAATAATAATAACATACAATTACAAAAGACTATTATATATAGATCTTGCAATACTCTCTCTCTCTCTCTCTCTCTCTCTCTCTCTCTCTCTCTCTCTCTCTTCTCAGTACTGTTAACCTTTGGGATGAGTCTGAGCGACGCCGTCTATGTGTCCTCCTCCTCCTCCAGTGTAGACAAACTGAGGAGGAGGAGGAGGAGGAGGAGGAGGAGGGGGAGGAGGAGGAGAAGGAGGAGGAGGAGGAGGAAGATCACGTTACCTTCAAGATCATATCGGTGAGTTATTTTAGTTTTCTTTTTTTTCGTTTGTTCTGAAGAAGAGGAGGAAGAAGAAGAAGAAGAAGAAGGAAAGAAAATGAGAGAGAGAGAGAGAGAGAGAGAGAGAGAGAGAGAGAGAGAGAGAGAGAGAGAGAGAGAGAGAGAGAGAGAGAGAGGAATAACACGGACTCTCCATATTAGTTTTGCAAGGGGAGCAAAAACAAGCACAACAACAAAAGGCAGAGTAGTAGTAGTAGTAGTAGTAGTAGTAGTAGTAGTAGTAGTAGTAGTAGTAGTAGTAGGTGTAGTAGTAGTAGTAGTAGTAGTAGTAGTAGTAGTAGTAGTAGTAGTAGTAGTACCACACCACCACCACCACCAACAACAACAACAACAGCATCACCATCACCATCACCATCACCACCACCACACCACCACCAGCATCACCATCACCACCACCACACCACCACCACCAGCACCATCACCACCACCCCTACCACCCCAATCGCCGCCTTGGCACCCTGTCCTCCCCGGTGAATGACTGCAGGTAATCAGCAATCAAGGGCCTGCCGACACCTGCCCTTCCGTGCCAGCGTGCTTCCCGTCACCCGCACGGAGACCTCGGCCTTCGCTATTTTTTTCCTTCCTTTTCTTTCACCTTTCTTCATGTGATTTTCTTTTTTTCCTTTTTTTCTTCTCTTTTTCTTACTAAATGTTCCCTTCCCTTCCTTTTCTTTTCCTTTTTTCCTTCTCTTTTTCTTACTAAATGTTCCCTTCCCTTCTTTTTCTTCTTTTTCCTTTTTATTCTATTTTTCTTACTAATTGTTCCCTTCCCTTCCTTTATTTCTTTTTCCTTTTTTTTCATTTTTATTACTAACTTTTCCCTTCCCTTCTTTTTCTTCTTTTTCCTTCTTTTCTTACTAAATGTTCCCTTCCCTTCCTTTTCTTCTTTATTCCTTCCTTCTCTTCCTCCGGTGCTACTTCTCTTTACTCTCGTTTCTTCCATACACTCCCTTCCCTTTCTTCCTCTTTCTTTATCCTTTTCTTCTGCTATGTTCTGTTCTCGCTTCATTCTTTCTTTTCTTCCTTTTTTATTTATTTCTCCTCTCCTGTTTATCTTCATTTTCTTTCCTTATAGTTTCCTTCTCTTCATTACCCTCCTCTTCTTTTCTTCTCTTTCATTCATTTCCTACTCTTCTTTATTTTTCTTTGTCGTCTACTCCTTGCCTCATCAGATTCCTCCACCTCCTCTTCTTCTAGTTCCCTTTCCTCCACCTCCATTCACCTTCTATATTTGTTTAGTATTGTTTTCACTTCATCTATCTCCCTTTCTCTTCTTTCTTCTTATTCATATTTTTCAGGCACGTTTTCTTTCTTCCTCTCCAGCATTTCCTTCGTCATCTGTTCGTTTCTCTTTTTTTTACCATGAATTTTCGCAGTTCCTTCTTTATCTACCTTCCCTCCAGCCTTCCTTCCTTCCTTCCTTCCTTGCCTCTCATTCTCTTCCCTCGGCTTCTTTTTCCGTCTTCCTCGCTTCTTTCCTCTTCTATTTCCTTCTTCCCTCCCCTATTCTCCTCCCTCCTGCTCCTTCCCTTCCTCCCTAAACGCATCTCGAGTCCCTAAGGATAGTGTGTGTGTGTGTGTGTGTGTGTGTGTGTGTGTGTGTGTGTGTGTGTGTGTGTGTGTGTGTGTGTGTGTGTGTGTCTCTCTCTCTCTCTCTCTCCGTCGCGTCAACCATCTCCATCTTCTTCCTCCTCCTCCTCCTCCTCCTCCTCCTTTACCCCCCCCCCTCCCCTTTACTCGGTACTAACACCCTTAACAGTGTAATTTGACCCGACAACAACAAAAACAACGATAACAAGAGCAATGCGTCTTGTAGAAGAGACTAAAAAAGAAAAATATAACAGGTGTTGTGAACTACATAATTGGAACTCGTTAAACTCACTCTCTCTCTCTCTCTCTCTCTCTGTGTCTATATCTATCTTTCACCCCATATTGTCCTCCCTTCAAACCTCTTATTTTCCTTTCCAATTATCTCTGTCGCCTTTCCCCCACTCTCTCTCTCTCTCTCTCTCTCTCTCTCTCTCTCTCTCTCTCTCTCTCAATTACTCTTAATATGCAAACTAGTCCACGATAAAAGCAAGGAAGAAAAAAAGACGTATTATTATGTAGGCATTTAATATTCTTTTACTTCTTTTTGTTTTTGCTTTTTACCCTCATCTTTTTTTTTCTTAAGGGATATAATTTGCCCGGCTGTAAGTTACGGTTCTTGTTAAAGGGACTTAAATGTGTTTGTTGTGAAAGGACTGACAGCACGCAACTAAGTGAACGAGAGAGAGAGAGAGAGAGAGAGAGAGAGAGAGAGAGAGAGAGAGAGAGAGAGAGAGAGAGAGAAATAAGTTGCGACGTATACAGTATGCTAAAAATTCTGAGAGAGAGAGAGAGAGAGAGAGAGAGAGAGAGAGAGAGAGGAAGGGGACTGGACAGGAAAGAAAAGAAAGAAAGAAAGAATTAAAGAAAGGAAGGAGGTAAGGAAGAAACTGATAAAGAAAACAAGGAAGAAAATAAAAGAAAAATAAGAGAAAAGGAGGGAAAAGAAGGAAAGAAATGAAAAAGATATGGAGAAGGAAAAAAGAAAAAAAGGAATCGACTTGTCTCAAACCCCCAAAGAGACCATCCAACCCTTCTTTATCAGACACACGTCACCTCCACCCACGCCTCTTCCTGTCTCTACAAGGGCGGAACAAAATACGGAACAAAACACTAATCTACAGCAAACTACACCTGTCGCTAATGAGATCTGGCATATATAGACCCGTATCAAGAGCTAAGGAGGCCCTGGAGCTTAGAAACACGTGGAGCTCAAGGAAACAGTATCCGATCCTTCAACCAAACGCACCTGGGGGTAATTATATCATATGCACATACAACCACCTCCCTTCCTGTCCCAATCTCAAAGGAATGGCATCTGATCCTAAAGCCACCTGAGTTTATAAGGTCAGATACATTTACAGCCACGCCCCTGTCTGTTTCAGTCTCAAAGGAAAAATATATATTCTTTCAGTCTGGAGATAATGGGACCAGATACATAAAGAAAAGGATAAGGAGAACTGGATAAGTAAATAATGGACAGAAGAAAATGAGAGGACGAAAGAACACTAAGAAAAGGAAGAGGAGGAGGAGGAGGTGGAAGAAATGTACAAAATGGAAGGAAAATGAAAAGATGAGGAAAAATACACTTGGAGTTAATAAAATCAGATACGCACAAAGCCACATCCTTTCCTGTTTCACTCTCAAAGGAATGGTATCTGATCCTAAAGTCACCTGAGTTAGTAAGATCTGACTTTTTTTTTATCTAAACAAAAGTATACAAAAATGGGCATAGGGTGACACGAGCTAAAGGAGCCCTCATCCATAAGGGCACCTATTCTAAAGCTTCCCCAATAGTTTGTTCTTTTATATTAGCGTGGGTGTGGTCCCCTTTAAGCTACATCCCTTTCTGTTTCAATCTCAAAAGCAATATCTAATCCTAAAGCTAAATACACCTGGAGTTAATTAGATCAGATACATATAGCCACACCTCTTCCTGTTTCTACGTTGAAGGAATGGCATTTAATCCTAATGTACCTGTAATTAATGAGGTTTGAATTATTCCTAAAATCTAAATACAGGTAAACGCATTCTATTCTTAATTATAACATTATTTTATTTTAGCCACTTAGTCTCATATGAAATTAGGCCTTGATTCTATAGGTACCAAAATACCACTCAAATCCTCTTTCTCTGTGGGTAGCTATTGGAATCTAATACTACAATCAACAACAAATGACTTCCGTATACTTTCCTCAGCAAACAGAGAACAATAAACGCTTCTTGATCCTCCCTATTGTAAGTTTATAATGAGACTTAATCCTATCATCAAATAAACAAAATGAGGTTCGATCCTTCAGGTAAAGCTAGGACAGTTTCAGCGCTTATTACCAATCCCTTTTTTGAGGATGAGCGACAGGGATTACTTCGTCCTTAACCCTTTGTCTCGGGCTAATCCCTCATTTAGATCCTTACAAGGAGGCCTGAGGGGAATGTCCTGCTGATCCTCGGTAATGAGATCTGAACCTTATGTGGAATGCGGAAGAGGGGATCGTGAGTAGCGGGAATCCTGAGCCTTTTGTGTATGTGGTTTGGATGAAAAGTTTGTTTATTAAGGTTATTAAGATGAGAAAGAAATTCGTAAATGATGATGATGATGATGATGATGATGAGAAGATGAAAAAGAAGGAAACGAAAAACAAGGAGAAAAAGAAGAAATGATGATGAATTGAAGAAAAAGAAGAGGAAGCAGAAGAAAACGAAAAACAAGGAGAAAAAGAAAAAGAAAATGAAAAAAACAAACAATAACAAGAACAGGAGCAAGACGAAAAAGCAGACCAACAAGACGAACAAGAACACGGACAAGAAGAGCAAGAACACGAAAAACAAAAAACAAGAACAAGGACAAAAAAGAAAAACAAAAAGACCACGAACAAAAAAAAAGTACGATCATTATCAAAGTAATTTTCTTCACGCGAATCAACACAGTATTAATCATGAACTATATACCTTCTTAACAAAGCCACTACGTTATATTCCTTTTCTTACTAAACCCCTTATATGGAAAACACCGAAGCCTTATTCACATCCTCGTTATTGAATTATTCCCCGGAGTGACCCAACGAGACACGGCTGACCGACACCACCTTCCTGACGAGACGCGCCCCTTGCATCATGCCCTTCGCCTCCTACAAGACGCACTAGCTCGCCAAGGGGAGGAAGAGGCGCTTATGACTGTTCTTATGTTCTTATGACTGTTCTAATGTCTGGTTCTTATGTTCTTACGACGTGACAGACATTTATAAGACGGTTTGAACAATCTTATTATTATGAAGGAGATGGAGGTGGAGATGAAGAGGATGAAGCTAAAATAGACAAAGTATAAACCACGACCCAGACTCTTTCATCGATCTTGCTCACCACATTGTACCGTCCAGTTTCCGACCCATAACTATACAAAAAAAAATTACTTACTATTTCATTCATTCATAATATCGAGGGGCTTGTCACCTTCGCGGGCTGTCTACCATAAGCTGTTCCGCCTCTTAAATGAATGTCTCTATTGCCATGGACGCATTAAGCTTCACACACCAGATCCACTTCCCACACAGGCGTTCCACAGCTCCTCACGTCACACAAAGAGAAACAATAAGGAGAAGGATGAGGGAGATGAACAGTGTCTAGTACGTTAATATACAGAGTGGATGGAGGTGCTTCGTATAGTGAAAGTTTTTATTGAGGGCTTTAACAATAACTCTGTGCATATCGTTATCGGCGTGAGAGGAATTTAGAGTCAGGAGTCAGTAACAATATGCGCACGATAGTCTGAGAACGTTGCTTGAGTGTATATGCGGCGAGGGGCGAGGGAGGGAGTGAAGGGCGTCTCAGGATTGAATGATTATGAGTGAGCAGTCGACGTAATGTTTGTGGCGGGTTTAATAGCTCGGGAAGCGCTGACTGAGAGGGATAACTGTGTATACCACCACCACCACCATCACTAGCCCCGCCATCACCACCACCACCGCCTCCATCATCACCATCACCACCATTGCCCTCGCTACCACTATCAACCATTATTTTCCTGCGCCGTTTTCTTCCCTCTTTTCTTTTCCTTCTTCTACTTCCTTTTCCTCCTTTCTTAAATTCCCATGTCTTCCTTTTTTCTCCTTTTCTCTTTGTTTTTCCATATTTCTTTGTTGTTTCTTCTTTTGTCTTCTTGGTCTTGTTTCTGTCCTCCTCCTCCTCCTCCTCCTCCTCCATTATCCCTCCTCCCCCAACAGGATCACAACCCCATCAAAAGTTCCCCTCCCCCCCAACATCCTGCCCCCCTCGCCCCCCCAAGTGCGTCACCCACAACGGATGAGCCTCAGACGCCAACACAAGAGGTCAAAGTTCACCGGAAACCCAACTGGTCCTAAGGGTGACGTGGAGGAGGAGGAGGAGGAGGAGGACGTATTTTCAGCTGCCCGCTATACCCATCGTCATCCACTTCTCCACATCCTCCTCCTCCTCCTCCTCTTCCTCCATCCACTTTGAAGAACGTAACATCACACCATATCTTCCAATAACACTTTTTTCCCCTTTTTTTTTAATCTTTTTTTTTTCCCCTTGAAACGAACGTATATTTTATCAGGATCAACAAATATACTCTGAGATCTATTTCTTTGTCCACGATTCTGATGATGATGATGATACTATTTTCTTGTCTTTCCTTCTATGTTTTCCTGTTTCCTTCTCTTCCTTCATCTTCGGCATCCTCTCCTCTCTTCACTCCATTCTCAGTTAACAGCTTATTTTCCGTCTTTTTCTCCTCCTTCCTATCTCTTTTCATTCACTTCCTTCTTTTTTCCTCCATCGCTTCATGCACCTTTTTCCTCAATCTCTCTACTCATTCTCTCTTTCCCTCCTCCATTCCTTCATTACCTCTCTTTTCCTTCGTCTCCATTTGTTCCTTCTTCTTCCTCTATCTCTATATTTACTCCGTTTCTCTCTCTTCTCATTCTCTCCCTCCATCATCGTTTCCCTCCACTCCATCTTACTCTCTCTCTCCTTTCCCTTTCCCCCCCCCATCTATTTTTCTCCTTCCTCCACACGGCCATTAATTTATCTTCATCTACTCCATCTCTCTCCTCCATTACCTCCATCTACTCTCTTCCTTTCTCCACTCAACAATTTACCTCCATCTACTCTCCCTCCCTCTCCTCCATCTACTTTACTCCTCCATCCACTCGTCAATTTGCCTCCATCTATTCCTTCTCGCCTTCCTTTCCTCCATCTACTTTTATCCTTCCTCCACTCTAGTCATCAATTTACCCCTCTCTCTCTCTCTCTCTCTCTCTCTCTCTCTCTCTCTCTCTCTCTCTCTCTCTCTCTCTCTCTCTCTCTCTCTCTCTCATTGCTATCTTCAACTCACGTCATCAATTTACGCTCATTCCTCGCCTCGTCTACACACGCTATCCCCCCCCCCCCCCCCACGACCTCCTCCCCCCCCCCCCCTCAAGAGTTCCTGCTTATCTCCCCCTCCCATTTAAGCCCCAGTGGCCAGTAATCCTTATCTTATCCCTTCAATTGGCGGGGGTACAGAAGAGGTCATTAGGGTTTGTCCGGCCGTGATGACCTCTCTCTCTCTCTCTCTCTCTCTCTCTCTCTCTCTCTCTCTCTCTCTCTCTCTCTCTCTCTGCTTTCTTTTCAATTGATTTCGTTTTGTGGTTCATGTTTTTTTGCTTGATAATTTTGTTTGGTTGTTTGTTTGTTTCGCAGCATTTTTCGTTTCGTTCTATATCATTCCTCCTCCTCCTCCTCTTTCTCCTCCTCCTCCTCTGATCGCCTTCCTCTGCTTCCTCTTGTTCTTTTCTTTCATTCAGTCATCTTTCTCTTACTTGTTCTCCTCCTCCTCCTCCTCCTCCTTATCATCATCATCATCCTTCAGCCTCTCAATGTCAACAGGCTAAAGTCTAAAATGAATCGCACGACGATTTTGAAAATACAGATTCCTCTAGGATGTCTCGACCGCCGCCAGGATGAAGGCTTCCAGGCAGAGTGGCGAGGCCGTTGAGTCCGGCGGGAGAGAGAGGAGGGAAAGAGAGAGAGGAGGGAGAGAGAGAGGAGGGAAAGAGAGGCAGGGAGAGAGAGAGGAGGGAGAGAGAGAGGAGGGAAAGAGAGGCAGGGAGAGAGGGGGGAGCAAAGCCGAGAAACTAAAATCAAATAAATCCAGGAAAATAAGGGAAAAGTTCTGGCATTACATACAACGCAGGAATATCCGAGAAGACTTACGTAACCAGAATGAGTCTACATCGTTGGGGGGCGTCTTACAGCAATACGCCTTAACCTGATGTATCAGATACATGCGGGAACTAACGACGTTCAGCCAACTCGATCGCAGGACCTGCTGTCAAACTACCGTCAAGTCATTCGGAAATACAGGACAGAGTCGCCTCCCATCATCGTCTCTGACCGGCAATCGCTGCGTCAGGAGTAAGCTGAATACCGAGGTGTTTTCATCTGCTCCCCCCAGGCCCCAAGTGGCTGTCGAGCAGATTAATTCATCAAAGCGGGCAACCTCGTAAGGCCAATAGGCTTTCTGTTGCCTGCATTTCCATGTTTACCTGTCTCGCGGCGGCACCGACACGAGACAGAGGCGTCGCTACCCCCGAGACATGAGGAGACGTACATGGGTGCGTGAGGGCATGTGTGGGCGTGGGGGGCGGTGTGGGGAGGGCCGGGGCATGGGCGGCGCTGCGGCAGGGCGGGCAGCAACACATAATGCTGCCATGCATGAGCGGCAGCGGCCACCAGCGGATCGATATAGAGTGCAGCTGTCTGCATTGGTCCCTGCCCGCCGCCCCCGCCGCCTGCCACGCCCGCCCGCCCGCCTGCCCCACCCACCGCCACCCCGCCCGAGTGTGTGTGTGTGTGTGTGTGTGTGTGTGTGTGTGTGAGGGGGGTGGGGGGGGGGGCCCACCACAAGCACGGCTCCACAATGAACTTGCTTGTTGCGCGGGGCGGCGCGGATTACAGCTCCCGAGTACACAGAACACAAAGGTGTTGACGAGCGGCGGCTGCAGGTGAAAATGCCTGAGCTTTTATTATCATTTTTTTTCCTTCGAAGCAGCGGCAGACTCGGGCACACCTAAGCCGCGAGCAGCACGCCAAAGAATCTATTCTGCAATTCATCCCCGCGCGGTGCCTCGGTTGGTCCAGGTCGTCGTAATAAAGTTTGGCAAACGTTCCTCTGGTGGCAGCGTTACAGGGCGGCGGCTCTCAATACACTACAGAACTACAAGGAAAAACTTTGGAAAATAATGCCCCATGACGTGTGCCGCGGCGGCGGCGGGGCGGCGGGCTATTGCTCCCCTCACGACGAGTCTGGCGGGCCATGCCAGCCGCCCCAAGGACGGGCCGCCACCACCTGGGCGGCGGCGGCAGCGCGGCGTTAACACCTGATCATGGCGAGGCACCTGGACGGCTCCCGCGGCGCCGCCAAGCAAGGTTTCATTAACTCCATAAAACAGTCCGCAACACCACGACAAATTTGGACTGGAACAAGAAATCCAATGACAAGGCAATCCATTCTGAGCCGAGAAGCCTCCGAGGCCCCGACGGCCGCCCAAGAGTGCCCACACCCAAGGCAGCTGCCTGGCCGCGCTGGGCCGCGCTGCGCCTCCTCCTTCAGCACTACGCACGGAACACCGCGCCCTTGACGCGGCGCCTCGAGCACCTTGCACAGATGCAATCCAAGCGGCTGGGCAAGGCTCGGCCGCCCAGCTGGTGACGGGCACACTGTGGACACACCGGCGCTCGGTGGCGGCGCGGCGGCGGGCTGGGCCAGTGGGGTGGCTTGCATGTGGGCATGAGGGAGCGGGCAGCGGGGCAGCAGCCACGTGAGGCGGGGCGCGGCGGGGTGTGCCGGGTGCGGCAGGTGCTAACATGTCATTAGTATGGAAACGAAGACTTAATGGTGTACGATGAGCGGCTGGTGGCGTCGGCGTCGGCTGGTGTCTGGACAAGGTTAGCCATGGGCGCCACCACGCTGCCGCCACCCAGTGCTTGTCGCCCCTCCCTCACCTCCGCCCCGCGCCCAGCCTCTCCCCTCAGCCACGCCGCCCCGCCGCACGTCCACACGTAACAAGCCGCAACACCCACCCACCCAACGCCGAGACCGAGAGAGCGGCGGGGTGTCTGCGTGGAGGCATGTCACCCCCGCATCACCGCAGACAACCCACGCTCCGGTGAAACTCGCCGTCTGTGAGCCAGACGTCGCCCCGCAATAAGAAATCATGCGGTCAGGTGGCACGGCGCAGGACAGGTGGGGCTGGGAAGGCAGGTGTAGGGGCGGCGGTGGCAGGGAGAGTCCGAGGAGGAGAGGAGGGACCTAAGGGACTGTTGATAAGGTATTCCAAGGTGGTAAAGTGGTCGAGGTGGTAGTGCATGAGTGCGCAGAGGAAGTGAGACAAGAAAGGTAGTGGTGGAGGAGGAGGAGAAGGAGGAGGGGGTGGAGGAGGTGCTGGAGACATGGAATTAGCCTCCCAGCGAGGTGGCTACACGGTATGGGGGGCGGATGTGGTGCAGCGGCGCGGCTCCTAACGCTGCTGGCTGGGGTGACGTCCTCGTGGGTGGCTGCCTGGGGTGCTGGGGGCAGGCGGGGGTGGCGGGAGAGAGGGAGAGGGAGCGAGGAGTCAAGTCAGTCGTGCCAGGGAGAAATAATGGTGTCTGCGCCGTTATGCGGGAATAAAAACAAAGGCCTGTCAACGCCATCAGACGAGAGAAGTTGCTACTAGACACACACACACACACACACACACACACACACACACACACACACACACACACAGACGGAAAACAAGTGTGACTGTACGGTATATGCTTCAGTAAGTTGGGGTATATAACCTATGACATTTTTTCCCCTTTGAGCGTCTTGATGATTCACAGGGAGCCGACGCAGTTGATTATGTTATAGCGGCGAAGTGAGCTTGAAAACGCCTCTTGGACACACGCAGGAGCCCTGGTATATCGCGCTTGAACGGAGGACGAACTGAGTCTAAAATCATCAACCACCTTATGAACGATAGTAACGGGAAGCTGGAAAGTATATCGTGCAAAATGCAAACTATAAATGATTTCTTGGGACAGTTTCCAAACCACTTCGGCGCCATATGACCCTGGCTGTTGCGGCGCCTAATCTAAATCAATCCAATCCAATCCATACCACTTCACGTTCTGGGGCAGTTTACTTTAAAAAAATGAATAAGAGAGAGAACTTTTAAGATAGCGTGCAATACTGAGGGTCACATTCTTGAACCATTCGGCGCTCAAGCACAAACATTTGACAAGGCTTTCGTAGGATTTGTGGGCATTTCCATGGGTAGGTAGTTTTATATCCTCGGTGCTGGTTTGACAAAGTTCCTGCACCATGGACTTAAAGAAACACACATGGGGACGCGTTTTAGCTCTTTTTTGTCCTTCAGAAATGAGTGACGTAAGAGAAGGAGGCAAGAATACCAACTAAAATATTAATGACTTGTTTCGTGTTTTCGTATTCACTTCTTGTTCTGGGGTGAGGTTTACTTTCTTAGGTGGTGAGTTCTTAGTCATCCCAGGCGGAGTTTACTTTGAATATACAATGAGAGAGAAAACTAGAGAGGATACGAGGATGGGAGGCTAAGTATCGATGGCTTGTTTCGTGTTTTCTTATTAATGCGTGTAGTGGGGTGAGGATTAGTCTATAGTGGCTGTACTTGTGGCGTGGAGGTTTTTTTATTATCCCGGAGAGAAAACTATGAGAAGATGCAATAAAAGACTAAGTATCCATGGTTTGTTTCGTTGTTTTTAATGCGTGTAGTGGGGTGAGGTTTACTGTCCTGTACTTGTGGCGTGGAGGTTTTTTTATTATCCCGAAGAGAGAAAACTATGAGAAGATGCAATAAAAGACTAAGTATCCATGGTTTGTTTCGTTGTTTTTAATGCGTGTAGTGGGGTGAGGTTTACTGTCCTGTACTTGTGGTGTGGAGGGTTTTTATTATCCCGGAGAGAAAACTATGACAGGATGTAACAAAGAAAGACTAAGTATCCATGGTTTGTTTCGTTGGAGGGTTTTTATTATCCCGAAGAGAGAAAACTATGACAGGATGCAACAAAGAAAGACTAAAGGGTCGTATTATATCACATTTCGCCGTCCAAGAACACATCATTTGACAAGGCTTTCCTAGGAGTTGTGGGCATATCCAGGAGTAGTTTTATGACCCTGAGAGCAGTTTAACCCTTCTTCCGTACCGTGAACCTCAAGAAGCACTCATTAGAACTCGACTGACCCCCTCTTTCGCCTTTCATCATTTGACAAGGCTTTCCTAGGAGTTGTGAGCATATCCAGGAGTAGTTTTATGACCCTGAGAGCAGTTTAACCCTTCTTCCGTACCGTGAACCTCAAGAAGCACTCATTAGAACCCAACTGACCCCCTCTTTCGCCTTTCATCATTTGACAAGGCTTTCCTAGGAGTTGTGGGCATATCCAGGAGTAGTTTTATGACCCTGATACCAGTTGAACCCTTCTTCCGTACCGTGAACCTCAAGAAGCACTCATTAGAACCCAACTGACCCCCTCTTTCGCCTTTCATCATTTGACAAGGCTTTCCTAGGAGTAGTGGGCATATCCAGGAGTAGTTTTATGACCCTGAGAGCAGTTTAACCCTTCTTCCGTACCGTGAACCTCAAGAAACACTCATTAGAACCAGACCGACCTCCTCTTTCGCCTTTACAAATACCTGATGTGGGAAGCGAAGGTCTCTTATAATACCGACCTAAATATTCATGGCTTATTTCGTGCTTTTTCATATTCCCTCGTGTTCTGGGGTAAGCTTTACTTTCTTAGGTGGTTGTACTTGTGGCCAGGCGGGGTTTTTTTCATACCCAAGACGGAAAACTGAGAGTATGTTACAAGAAGCTAAATATCAATGGCTTGTTTCGTCTTTTCGTATTCCTTCGTATACTGGTGTGAGGTTTACTGTCTAAGGTGGCTGTACTTGTGGCGTGGCGGGTTTTTTGCCATCCCGAGCGCTTAAAATTGGGTGGCGGCGTCCTTTGAGAGCGAGGGCGAGGGAGGGGCGGGACTGGCACGAGGTCCTCCCAGCAGCAGACAATCAGGCGCCTCCCATATCAGGAAAAAATGTCAGAAAAGTAGCACGAGGATACGCAGGGCCTCCTCCTCCTCCTCCTTCTCGACCTTCCTCCTGCCTTCCAAGGACGGCCGAGCATTCCTTAAGTAAACACGCGGCCACAGGTGAGGAATATTAACAGGTGCCGGTCAGTAATTAGCGCTGGTTTTCACTGGTTTATCACAGAGTATTGCCGGGCATCCATTGTTGTTGCGGAGATGTAAAGGTTGGGACTTTTCGATGCTTTGGTTCCTCTGCATACGACTATTGTCACCTATGGGCATAAATTGTTGTTGTGAAGATATGATGTTTGAGACTCCTCCGATAGTTTGGTTCTTCTACATACGTCTATCATGTTACCCTAAGTAAATGTTCAATGATTAATGTTAAGTAACTCTTCCTTAACCCGTCCGCTGCGATTGACACGCATTTCGCCTTCCCTGGTAGCCTGGTCACACATACTCCCAGGTCTTTCTCTGCCTCTGTGGTGGATAGTGGAGTGTTTCCCATGTGGTATTGGTATGCTGGATATCCTCTCCCAAGGTGCAGGACTTTACATTTTTCTTCATTGAATTGTAGCAGACACTTTTTGTTCCATTTCTTAGCTTGGTGATGTCTTCTTGTAGGAAATCCGCAGTCAAGGGGTTAAAAAGCGCTTTCCTAGGACTTAAATTTTGAACAACAAAGTGTACGGCCACAGGTGAGGGCAAATATTAACGGGTATCGATCTTTGTCCAGCACCGACTTCCACAGCTTTGCCAGACAACACAACTATATAAACCAAAGACATGAAATATTACTAAGCAAATGAAATATATATAAGAAATTTTCAACGGATAACTTGGTTCCTTTACGAGTGTATAAAATGATCACCTTAAAACAAACTAGTATATACTCAAGCTAATAAATAAGATAACCTAATTTACAGAAAAGCTGAAAAGCACTATAACTTAAAGTCGAATTTTTATTTACTTAGCCTATATTTTTTTCTCCCTTTTCTCTTCAGCCAGGTGAGGGAGGCGAGGTGAGGCAAAGTAGTATACAAGCCAGACATTAATTTCCCGTAGCCAGGCCGACAAGGAAGCCCAGTGTAGGGTTTCTTGTTGAATCCCGACAAAGGGGGTCAGGGGGTTGTTCTGCTTGGCGGCGCAACACGACGTGAGAGATCTCGCCTAACTCAATTTGTCGTCCGCGTGGTCTCGCTGGCACTGTGTAAGCTACGCCTCCCGAGTCCCGAATGCTACATCCTTATCCTCGCCGCCTCGGGATAGGAGTGGTCACGCGTAGTACGGCATGAAGAGAAAGAAGCCTCTGTAACGCGTTCCTAATGTGTTAAAATACCCTGAAGAATTCCCATACAAACACACCCAAAGACAGTTATAAGGGCATATCTTTGGGCATCTCGAGCTCTCATGTTAGAGTGAATGGAAAACAAAAGAAGAAATCCTCAGTAAGTGAAATGATGGAGCCCTGTGAGCTTGAGTTGACGCCTTTGAACCAAAACACAACACATGCACTCATACATTCCCTAAGCCTGTGAAGCAATCCCCAATATACACACATACATTCCCTAAGCCTTTGAAGCAATCCCCAACACACCCATACATTCCCTAAGCCTGTGAAGCAATCCCCAATATACACCCATACATTCCCTAAGCCTTTGAAGCAATCCCCAACACACCCATACATTCCCTATAAGCCTGAGACCAATCCCCAACATACACCCATACATTCCCTAAGCCTTTGAAGCAATCCCCAACATACACCCATACATTCCCTAAGCCTTTGAACCAATCCCCAACACACCCATGCATTCCCTAAGCCTTTGAACCAATCCACAACACACACACACACACATTCCCTAAGCCTTTGAAGCAATACCCAACATACACCCATACATTCTCTATAAGCCTTTGAAGCAATACCCAACATACACCCATACATTCTCTATAAGCCTTTGAAGCAATACCCAACATACACCCATACATTCCCTATAAGCCTTTGAACCAATCCCAAAACATATACCTAGACATTCGCTACAGTTGCGTTTTGAAGCCTTCCCCAAAACATGCCCAGACATTCCTTATACGCCTTTGAAGAAATCCCTAAAACACATACGCAGACATTCCCCAAACGCCTGAAGCAATCCCCCAAACAGACATTCCTTATAGGCCATTGAGGCATTCCCCAACACTCAAAAAAAGGTTGTCCAGAGGTCTCTCGAAGCATTCCTATACACATGCCCCTGCAGCACCTCTCTCCACACACCCTTGTCACTCCACTGCTGCCCAACCATCACCTGAAGCCTGCCCGGGGGAGGGGGAAGGGGGCCGAGGAGGCGCGACACACACAATGCTGCGGCCCTCGTCAACCCGTGCTCAAAGGGACCCATCACTTCACTTATTGAGGATTCCTTTTTTCACTCAAGACTAACAAGGGAACCCGAGATGCCCAAAGAGGTGCCATTTTAACTGTCCCCCCGAGGAGTCGCCAGGGGTAAGGACACGCGGATGGAGGGTCATGGGCAGTAAGGGTTTTAAGGGTTTTCAAGAATACGGTGTGAGGATGAGCGGCGGTGTGGCGGCGTCGGAGGCAGCAGCGGCACGGGGTCCTCGCGGTTGTCACCGCAATTGTTCTGATGCAGTGTTAAGTGAACAAAATTCAGCATGACCGCGCTCGAGAGGGTAAGTGCTTCTACGACCTTGAAGCTCAATTGCATTCCCAGCGCTCCCTGGCTCGGACACACACACACACACACACACACACACACACACACACACACACACACACACCATACGCTGCTATCTGCCCAGGCTGTAACTACCCTGACACGGAAATCGGCCGCTGATAAACGATGCCTGTAACACATTGGATGCTGCCCTCCTCCTCCTTCGCCGCCGCCTCCTCAGCGTCAACAAGGCATCCGGATACAAGCACGTCACCCAACATTTTCCAAGTTCACGGATCTTACTAGAGTTGAGCCCGCAGGCGCCGCTGAGTCGCGGCGATGTACTGCAGCCACAGTGATAGTCTCTTAGAGAAAATAGTTATGTAGAGACGACAAGTTGATTTCCTCGAGGAGCTGTACGAGGCGGGGCTGGGCGTGCATTGATGGGGCAGGACGAGGCCTTGGGGTCGGGCACGCCGCGCTGTGTGGGCGTGCCAAGGGCGTGCGCCTCGCCACCGTGCCCGGAGGCGTGCGCCGCGCGGGGCCAGGCACCCGGACTTACGCCAACACCACACGTCATTTTGTCAACGAAGTCCGTCACCACACCAAACGAGATTGACGTATGCTAAGAGACCACATATTCCCTCAACACACACACACACACACACACACACACAGTGCCAAACAACGTACTGCAATCGATGAATATGTTTCGGCCGTTACCTCCCTGCCTGGTATAAGGAAATTACTTTTGTGTGTCTTCTTTACAAAGGCCGCGCCCCTCCCCCTCCCCCCTCGCCCTGCGCCCCGGGGAGGTGGGAGCCATCCATCATGTGCGGGCACGCAACTGGCACGCCCGCATCACCCCGCCCCCTCCAACATGCTTCAATGTAAAGTGTCTTCGATCCTTTCTTGGAACCTAAATTTGAGCCGTTGGAATACAAGTGGTGATCGCCCGCAGTGTGTGGCCGCCGCCGCCCCGGGCCGCGACCCCCGCCGCCGCCGCCGCCGCCCGGTCGTCAACCCTATCACCCTCCTCTCCCTCTGGCGGCCCACCGCTCACCCCACCCCTGATAAGCCGTGCCTCTCCCCAAGGGGATTAAAAAAAGGTGTACACCAGCACGACCCTGTATTTCTAGCGTGATACACGACCGCCATCTGGCCGCCCATGCTCGCGAGGCCGGGCTACACACGACACCACAAGGACAGCACCCCGGACACCGCCGCCGCCCCACGCTGGCCGACTCCCTCCTTCCCTCCCTCGCCACAACCACTCACCCACGCCTTGGTGCAAAGAAAGCCACGACTCTTCCTTGAATAAAGTGCATATAACTAAACTACAAACATCAAAAGCACAAAGTAGATTCGTATCATGGTACTAACGGCGATTAACACTTTCCTCCATCCCTCAGAACTAGCTCAGAAAGTAATAATGGCCCACAGGAACTGGCGCTTAATTACATGTGGGTAATAAGAAATCTGATTTGAAGACTACGAGATAAGAACATGAATCATCATATGTGTGGCCTTTGGGTCTATAACATAATGAGGGCGACGATAATGCTGATAATGACTAAAACGATAATGTGTACCAAGGATAAAATAATCTTAAACTGTACCACTTTACAAAAAGGAAGAGGTAAGGTGACTGTAAGGACCAATGCGTCTGAAACTATCCTAAACTGTTACTATTTATATATCTTCATGTATTGTCGATCAGCATAACCGTCAGATCATTTTAGCTTTTGGCACTTGGAGCAGCAGCATTATCAGCTCTTCAAAACACTCCCCCACCAATTGAATGCAACAATTTGATGGCCACTGGGCATGCTAGTGGTCACGTATACAGCGAATCCGAGGGTGTTAGGCAAGACCAAACTACCAATGCTTTCAGGGACAACAGAATGTATGCCAAGCCACCAACGCGGCATGCAACGTGTATCTGACTATCTGATGCATACACGGTTGAGTCATTTGAAAGATAGGCAGCGAAAACCTGACATGATAACGAAAGAAAAGCAGCCAAGCAGACGCAGTGGTAAGGTTTGGAGAGAGGGTAGAGATGCTGATGGATACAAAGGAAAACATGAGAGTAAGTGTAATGTATCAGGGCAGTCCATCACTCCCTGCATACACATAACCAGTCAGTCAGTCCTTCATGGCCACTTCAACACAGGCACAGAATACAGAAATGTCGGCCATGAGGTCCAGAATATAACCGAAACTGTCACCTTTTTTTATAGGAAAGGAGGAAGCTCAAAGGCAATAAAAAGAGGAAAAAATAAGAAGAAAAAAATAAGCCTGCTGCGTAGATAATAATTATGAGCAATTCAAACAAGAGAAAATATTTAACTAAACATTCATTATTTTCACTACCGTATTTATTTAGCAGCCAGTGACATTATAATCAGGCAATCATATTAGTCCAACACACACACACACACACACACACACACACACACAACCAAGTACCACACCAAAGCTTTAAGTTGCAAGTGGCAGATGTTTGTATATATAACTTAACTTTTTTACTACTCTCAAATTCGTTCCCATTTTTCTCTATTCTGCATGCATTATCTAACCCACACATCCAATTCCTCCATTTTATTTTTATTTTGAGGTTGATTCACCACACACCCCATATTATTCAACCTCAAAAGATGGACATTGAGTGAAGGAGCCAGATACACAATACCTATGTTACTACTACTACTACTACTACTAGGCCTACTACTACTACTACTACTAGTTACTACTACTACTGGGGTGGACAAGAGTGATGTATGCACTCCACCCACTTGTCTGTGTGGGTTGTATTTTACTGCAGCGACAAACAGGAAGTTACTATCACCTGTATTGTCTGCCCCCCCTCCCCCCCCTCCATCACCTGGCCTGCTTCACCCACACCCAAGCAACACTACATATAGAAATAATGTGAAAGTTTGTGTGAATTGATTATAACTTACTATGTGGTGCTGTATGTATATGTATGTGGGTTGAATATAAATAGTAGTCATAAACCATAATACACTCAGCAAGTTTGAAATAAGAGTAAAGTACATATTAAAATAGTAAGTAAAAATTGTTGTATGAAGTTATGTTATATTTTCTCTCACACACTTTCACACAGAGATAGGTAGACAGACAGATAGATAGATAGATATAGATAGACAGTTTACTGGCCACAATTTTGTAAGTTCTATAAAATAAGTCTAAATAATTTTCAACATATAACTGAACTCACGGTCCAAAATAAAATACTAAACACATTAATATAAGAATATATACAAAATACAAAACACCCCTAAAATCAAGAAAAAGGTTATATAAAGCAAAACACACACACACACACACACACACACACACACACACTAACAAAGAACTGAAGGGTGGTGTGTGGGATTTAAAAGATACCCAGTCATAATAGTAGCTTATGTGACCTGCAAAAACCTCCACTTCCCCCTCCACCTCTTGATCCTTGACCTGACCTCTGCGGTCCCTCAAGCACACTGCCTCCAGTCTTTGTGTATCATATGTCTTCCCCCACCTTCCCTCCTCCCTTGTCTCCTCTGGTTCTCTCCACTTCCCTCCCTGCCCCCCCTCCCCCACCTCCTCAACACTGATCACTTCAACACTCAGTCACTGCCATTGTTTGCTGTGGATAAAGGAAATTGGAACAGGGACTCCTCTTCATATTATATACTATGCACTTGAAATTTCATAAAGATTGATACTTGTATAAATTGCTTACATATAAAATAATAAGATTTATACCAGGATATCTATCTGTATGATGACATTATCTCAGCTATACTACTCTATATAATTTGGCTTACTCTTTAATACCATACATGAAATATTAAAGTAAGTATTATTTGGATGAATATTGTAAATCTTTCACCTGTTTATGTGACATTCATAATGGCCTTGGGTTATGCAAGAAAAGGCATATTTTTCACTACCTAAAGCATACAGAACATAACACCACGAGGCATGAGCTGCAGGCATTGACAGCACAAAATGAGATGACAGGAAAACAAAACACCAGTACACAAGCAATCAATCAGAGCTTTCACTAATTACAGCCGACTAATATAATACGGTATAGATGTAGGTGAGATTTAGTAGTCTGGTTTTCCCCACTAGTCACCAGTACTTGGCAGCCTGTGTGTGTAGTACTTCATTCATATTTTTCCCTCTAACCTCATCCTCAAGCATGTATGTCCCTCCTTATGTGGGCTGTTCCCTATGCAGTGCTTTTGTGTACTATTTAGGTAGGGGAGCCTATAAGGAAAAACAGAAGAAAAAGAAGAAGTAATGATGAAAAATATGAGAAGAAAGACATTCCTCTCAGGATATTATGGAGACAATACTGTTACTAATATAAAAAATAAATATCAAAAATTTTAATATCAAAATTATTTTCCTTAGTAACAGAGAGAGAGAGAGAGAGAGAGAAAAAAAAAAGAAATACTGGCACATCATTGCACAATCCATGATGTGAACTGCCATAGTCACCATTCCACCTAATGAAGCTGCCATCAAAGTTCTCTCAGCAGAAGAGTCACAGCTCAGGAATCTGCCCTTTCTTCTCCCCATACACTTTATCTTCACACACTCCAGCCATCTCATTCCCCATTCCAGCCCTCCATCTCAAATATCCTTTAACGACTAGGGAATTCAGCATCCACTTCAATATGAGAATGAAGCAACAAAGCCCAAGGTGAAGAGGCGTATTTATGGGGGCCTATATGGCAAGATAAAGATGATGAACCCAGGTCTTCTTACCTTCCTCAGCATCCCCTTCTCCCCATAGCCAGAGGAGTCTCCACTTATCCCTAACTAACTGTGCCCACTTGGGGATGCACATGTATTATCTCTAGTCTTTCAAAAAGGAAAACTTATAACACATGAGAAATATGATGACTCCTAGTTGTATGGTACTATTTGAGACACCCCTTTCTTTACTGTCAGTATATAATAGTACATATTGCAAGTAAGACATTGCAAACATCTCCTCCATCAGAAGGTGTAGCTCATACATAAATAATATTAAGAGGAATTTTCGTCAGCTTATTTGAATTTATTTAGCATATCTAGCATTTGAAAAGATGCCTCACAGAGGGGCATTAATGACTGCCACAGTTTTAATCCAGTTTTACACAACAAATACAAAGCTACATACTCTCCAAACTAGGTAACTTTGCCATGTCAAACTCAGACTCTGATATACATAATGGCAGAGTTTCTCTAAGCTCCTCGCAATACCAAGAATTCATAGCACTGAGGAGCAATACCATGACGCACGCATGCTGTTACTGTCATCCCATTTCCTGCAACATGTGGATGTGAACAAAAAAGACTCAAGCCAGAATCGAAGGTCATTGTAAAGCAAGGTCAATGACTCAGGTCAGGTGGCTGCTCACAGGTCTTCCAATCCACTTATTATTATTTTAACTAAATTTTTAGTCATGAATTTATATTTCTAAAAACTTTTAACACTTAACACATTGACTTATATCTAACACAAAACTTGACTGCTTGATGACTTGAAGGCAAAGAATATAAAATCAATAGCCAGATTTTCATGCATGTATTTTAGTGTTTGAACAAATTGATAACCCACTTATAAAGCTCCACATTCCTTTCCCCTGGGTTCATGGGGAATGCTCCCTTTCACTTATGCAGAACAGAACAGATGCAGCCAACTGTCACCAAACAAAGCTCACTAGCAAACTTTCATAATTCTTTTTTCTACCTGAACGGTCCAGTGCTCATGCAGCAGTATATGACCGATGCTTTGAAGACTTTTCCGTGAATGGATTAACTTGGCTGGTTAAGGATGTGACAAGCATTAAATCTGGAAACCCCTCAGATGAATTGATACAGATTGCAGTGCTTGCTTTTTGTGTTCCCTGTCCCTCATTTCACAAGTCCTATCCACACCTTTTTGCAAATTTTTTTTAACTTAATGTCAAAATTTACTGATTTTAAGTGATTGCTTACAAGTGACCTCTGGTGTGATGGCAAGTGTTTGTAGTTTAAACTAAAACCTTTGTTAATGATTTGTTACAGTACAGTGTAGTATGTTCTTGATGATACTGCTTCCCAAAATCATTGTTTGTGATATATTTGACATTTATTCAAGCAACCACATTTTCTCAGCTCTATGTTTTATAATCAATGGGTAGTCTTTATTCAGGGTTTTAGAATTTTGCCATTAAGCTATTAATCAAATATATATTTAACATAAGTATACCTATACTGCTTCAAAAATTAATGAAATAATCTACAACTGTTATTTTTTTTTACTGTTGATGGTATTCATTTACACACACACACACACACACACACACACACACACACACAAACACACATATACATTTTATTTATATATATATATATATATATATATATATATATATATATATATATATATATATATATATATATATATATATATATATATATTCTTTTGGTGTGACTTGAGCACAAGTTTATTATCCAATGAGTAAAAAATATATGTTATATATAATCTTAAAACATTCTATCCTTGTAACTGGCCTGGGAAGGTGTTCAGTGTGCATGACCCTCCCACTCCTTGAAAATCATTACAGCATTACCCATGCCTGGTGCTGAATACACATGAATACCAAAGGCTATGGCTCCACACCCGGCAAGGAATCCCCGCCGTTCTGCTTCACTTCCCCCGGTAATGGAAGTCATGCACCAATTACACAGGAATCCATACGGCGGAAAAAACGAAAGCGTGAAGTCAGCTTGCAGCCCCGTCACCTCCCCCCGCCCCCCACCCAGCAGCCTGAGTCCCATGCAGTGTTCCTAGGCTGGTAATGAGATAAATATAGCCGTCAACTGACCCGTCCTGCTCCTGAAACCCCTCCCCCAACACCACACCACCACTGCACCATCCCCGGCTCAACACCACACCACCAGCACCCACGGCTCAACAACACACAAGCACAATCGTCTCAACACCAGCAACACCGTCTCTACACCAGCAACACCGTCTCAACACCACACCACCAGCACCCACGGCTCGACAACACACAAGCACAATCGTCTCAACACCAGCAACACCGTCTCTACACCAGCAACACCGTCTCAACACCACACCACCAGCACCCATGGCTCAACAACACACAAGCACAATCGTCTCAACACCAGCAACACCATCTCAACACCAGCATCACCGTCTCAACACCAGTACCACCATGTCAACACCAGCAAGCACCACCAACACACCAGCACCCCCGGCTCAACACCACACCACCAGCACCCACGGCTCAACACCACACATGAACTCCCATCTCAACACCAGCTCAACACCAGCACCACCATGTCAACACCAGCAAGCAACCCCGTCACAACACCACCAGCACACCAGCACCCCCGGCTCAACACCAGCATCCCCGGCTCACCACCACCACCACCACTTCAGCACCAGCAAGCACCCTTTTCAACACTCACCGCTGAGAAGGGCGAGGCAGGCCGCGAGGATGGTGATGCAGAGAGACATGGTGTGGTCATGGCCTCCTGCTAGCCACCCTGGACCCTGCAACCACCACCTCCACCACCACTGCTGCTGCTGACCAAGGCCCTCCTGCTGGTGCTCCTGTTTCTGCTTGCCTTCCCATCACAGATTCACATGGTCATGGCTTCTCTATCTCTTGGTCTGCGGCTCCTCAACTTCGCCCACTGTCTCGCATTAGCTCATGTACTCAGTGGCAGTCCTCAACAGTTCCCGATAATTGGATTCGAGGGACGAGGGAGGAAGTTCACATGGCTCAGGTATATCCCAGACTGAGGTTGTCTGTGAAGTCTGTCTGTCACCGCCGCCACAGCCACGACCCTAGTCTTTTACTTTATATATCTCCCATTCTCCCCACACATCATCTATCATCTTCTAATTCACGTATAATAAAGCGTATATTTCCTTGCTCCTTTTGCCGTGTTTTGAGCTTTTATGGATCAGTAGTTTGCTTGCAGTGAGGTTGTAAAATGAAATGTCTGGGAGATCATGGCATGTTGGGTTCGTGCGGGCGAGTCCATGCGCCAGACAGGGAAGGCCGTTGTTGGGAGAAATACCTCCTCGCAGAAATAAGTCGCTCTGATATCAACTACGCATGCGCACTGGGGAAAACACGGCAGGAAAACCTATTAATTTGTCCTGTTTTGTTCTAGGTTATCCACTTGTGATCTTTGTAATGGTTGATATTGCCCGCAAGATAACAACACATCAGACCAACAGACCAAACAAGCAAGAACTGAATGAACATCAACGTGGGGTAATTCTTCCTAAAATCTCCCCTGTTCGTTAGTTATAAAGCCTTCTCTGGATTAAAAGTATTTGTCTGGTGTATGTGCCATGTATTGGAGCCGAAACAGGATAAGGAAACGATAGCGGTGAGTGAAATATAGAAAAAGTTAGCAAGCTGGATCTCTCTGCGAGCTATTTTGCGGCTGCGGGCTGATTCCTACAACACCGTGCCCAAGGAACCTAAAAGCGGGGACTATCACATTATTACTCCTAGGGGGTAAAATGTATCCTGAACTTGTAAGTGGGAGCTACAGCATTCCCTAGTAGGAGAAAAACCGGGAACTAGACATTACTACCGGGAAAAATGCATAAAAGCGGGGACTGCATTATTACTCCTAGAAGGAAAATGTATCCTGAACTTGTAAGCGGGAACTGTCTCATTTAATGTTAATATTCTATAATCTGAATAAAATATTTTGAATTAGTGGAATAGAAAGAGTGTAGTGTATGTGGATATGCTGTATCGACAGAAGCAAATAAGTAGTTACTTTTCCATGGCAATTGAAATTATTGCCACGGAAAAATAACTACTTATTGCTTCTACAGCATATCCACTTACACTCCACTTTCTATTCTTCCACTAATTAAAAATATTCTATTCATGCAGGTTATAGATTATCATAAACCGAGACAAAAAAAAATAATTTGATGATTTATTGATACTTATGTTGCAAGTAAACAACAGAGGAGGAGGGAGGAACAAGCCATCCCACTCCCCATGGGCAGTACCTACATGTAATTATACAACTAAAAAAAATTATAGTGAGGCATGTGGAGGTAGCAAAAAAATAATTTGTTGCCTTCAATCTACAGGCTTGCTAAGGCACATTGATGTCCTCAGTGAGCATGATCAGACTACAGTTCCTTCAGATCAGGGCCCGAATTCACAAACATACTCAATAACTACGAACTAACATAACTACGCACTATTGAGTTAGCTACCGACGTTAGCGCAGGAACTTAATTTGGGTTGTGACATCTTAAAAAGACTATGAAGGGAAGATGGCAAATCGGCATATAAACTTAATTAGCTTCTCAGACATAATGTCAACCTTGGTCAGCGGGATTTGCTAATTAAGCTTGCGGGCTATCCAAAAAGTAGTTTGGCTATTCTTTTTGGTGTAATTGCAGAACTTTGATGGACTAGTGTTTTCTTAGATATATTAGATATGTAATGTGTTATTTAAGCTTGGTAGCACTGTTGATTTATGCATTTTTTTTTTAATCAGGGTCTGAGGTCATTTGGTAAGTGTAGGCGCAGTGTCACAAATTACACTCAGAATTGAGTTTCACTTACATTAACTTCTCTGTTGGGGACAATCTTATTTCTTGGTGTGGGAAACAGGGTATGGACAGTGATGATGACCTTTGTAATGCCATACCATACATGCAGGTCTGTTATATCACTATTTCTCTATCTCTATCTATACTTCCAGTGGCCTGTCCCAAAGTGGCTTCTTCCAAAAGGGTGGCCATAGCAGAAGAATCTCCAATTTTCCATTCCATTGCTTACTCTCAGCACATTCACACCTGCCAACTCTCCAATACATAATCATTCACTCTATTCATCCATTTCCGTGGATCGCTTTAATTACACATTTCAAATCAGGTCAGGTTAATCTAAAAACATTATAGCACACCCAAGTGTAAGGTATTTGTTCATTTATCTTTCTATCTATATCTCTAACCCTGTCATCTCATGGGAACTTTCCTGAAGGGGGTGGCTATGGCAGAGGAGTCTCCAGGTTTCCCTGTTCCAGCACTCCACACATTTAGACCCTTACCGGAAAACTCTCTCTTCCCAATACTGTGAGGGCAACTACCAACTTAGCGGGCGAACGACCGGGGCACTCCTGCCGCCCGCCCGCATCTTGCCGCTCGAAGCTGTTCTACTACCGAGGCACAGCGAACCACCTGCTTCACTCCCCTCTGCTCGTTCGCCTGACGCCGTTCGACGCCTCGGTCGACTGAACCACCGAGGCTTCTCAACTCGCTATGGGAGGCGACTTGGTGACCGCCAGCGCCTTCCTCGTCAGACAGCGGCCGAGCCTCGTTCTGAACACTTGATTCTACCAAAGCTCCAACGTTGGTTTCACTCGGGCTAAGTCGGTGGGTTCGTTCTGGGGTGCCTTACATCTCCCCTCTCCACGCCCTGGAATCCCGTTACTGCTGTGAACCTGACGCCCCTTCTCCTCCTGCGCCTCCCTCGTCCACCACGTCTACACCACTTCAACGACGAAGCTGTGCTGCCTCGTCATTTTAAAGGACGAGACGCCCCGAAGAGGAAGAAGCCGTGCAACGGGTCACTGCTGAGTCCGGCGTGCTGAAGCCTTCGTGTTGGAAACTTCAGTTTGTGAGGCTGTTTTGGGGTTTTCTGCTTTACTTTAAACTGGTGTCTAACCATTTATCTTGTTGTTTGTTAACCATTTATCTTGTTTATTATCCCCTCCGATTACAGCACCCAACACTGGAACCTTGACAAATACTGACGCTATTCATCCATTTTACTTGTGGACTTTCCCAGATACCATTCCCCTTGATCATGCTCTCAATACACTATCCACAAAATCATCCTCAGTTCCAATCACATGTTCGAACCAGCTTGGAGTACCATGCTTCACCCATTTAACCACTGCAACACTCCCCTAGCTGTTATATGCTTACCAATATTCTAATACACTTCTTTATTTCTTCTTTCCATCTTGACACACCTCACTCTTCTCTTACATAGCTTCTTTCTGATGTGGGCCGGTATCTGGGGGTGCTGTCCTAAAACCCCTGTCTGTATCCCTAATGCATATGACAGAGTTGGGAGGATAATGTTATTTCATGTCTAATTCTTTACCCCCATCCTCACACTTTTTCCCTTCTGTTCAACAAGGTGATATTGAATTTTTCATGGAATATATATCATTAAAAAGCTTTACCAAACTGATGTTACAAGACAGCATAATATTGTTGTAAAGGGTCTTGTGTATAAGAGGAGACATGGACATGAAATGTAGCACAGCAGTCACGAATTAGCACAGTAAAAATGAACTATAAAAGAGGAGCATGACATGTGTCTGGAACACAGATTCAGGGTCAATGTGAAGATGAGTATCAAGGCCACAAGCAGCTTTACCGTATGCCCCCAGCTTTATCTTTTATAACGCTGGAAATGTGATGTCCTGTAAATGGAATAGAGGAGTAAGTTTTAAGGAGTGCTTCATCTGTAATTTTAGAAATATTAACTTCTATGGCTATACATGTACGGTGTCTTGTGCAGTACAAACACAAGTTTCATTAAAACAGTTGTGGCCCTGAAATATGTTTGAATGTGCCAAAAAAACTAAACAATTAGAGTGAAAAGCACTAATGTAGCAGGAACACTCACCCAGAGGAATGGACCACACTGCACCTTTGTACTACATCCTCCAGGATTTCAGCAGCAATGATATTAATAAATAAAAAATAACACCTACCTCAGAAACTTGAGGAACATGTTTCTTTCCTGTCCACTATTAAATTCTTTCACTTTCATATTAATAAATTCTTCTGTCCTCTTAAAATCGTGGTAAGAGATTACTAGTGGATAATCTACATGACTAGATGACATGGAACTATGCTGGATAGTGTTTGGCAGTATTTGTGAAAGATAAGATATTTTCTCCTTTCAGGGGAGGCAGTGGCTGAATGGTCTGCTCAGACATGCTGCTCTGGAGAACCTAGGCTAGTCACACTGCCAGACTTTGACATAGTTTCAACCACTGCCGAGTGATGGTAGTTTACCCACATGCTGTCCAGATCTTCAATCAATCCTAAAGCAACTTTGGTCAAGAGGAGCACCAGGGAGCAGTATAGGTCTAGCAAAAGTTAATCATGGCAGCCACTTTAAATAAGATTCACCTGCACCACTAACAGGCTCAGAGACATGCCAGGCCACGTCGACAGACCAGCTTGGTCGGTTTGGCTTACGCAACCTGATAAAGCCAGTCTGTCGGTACCCTCTTCGTGGGCTGTCACCTGACAAAAGCCCTCTGCCCCAAAGTCCCTCTGTGAGGAGGGACAAAATCTTTAACAACAACAACTAACTGGCTGGGGCCATCCACCAAGCCTCACAAGAAAGCCTACTGGTGCTATGGGCAACATCCCTCCCCCCCCAAAAAAGTAGTCTGAAATCCCTGTCCTACGTCTGCATTTCCTCCTCCCTGTGACTTTAACTTTTTCAGAAGGGTATACAGACACCTCTCAGACTAAAATTTATCTATGTCCTTCAGTGCCTTTATCAACTGTACATTAGGCCAGCATATTATAGACCTTTTTTTTAAATTTTACCTTGGTTGACTTTATACCTTATAAATAGATAAACAGGAACAACACATACCCTAGCCAATGATGGTAAACAGCAAAAATGTGATGATGTGTATGCTGTGACTGATCAAGACTGTGGAGACAAAAGTGACTGAATCAAAACCGTGCTGCATGCTACAAGGCATTAATCACAACTATAGCTGCAAGAATTGACAAGAGATTGGCTGCATGGACTGGCGTCATGACATCAAAGCTATTGTAACTTTATATACACACTACCAAGTGAAAGGAAAGATGACAAGGTACATTATCTTCATAACAGTGCATGGCAAAGAGGACAACTTTTGCTATGATTCAGGATTTAACAACTAAAAGATTCACCAGACCAACTATCAGCCCTCCCTATGCGTCACATTGGCCCAGTATCCTGGGGTAATGGGTATTTCCAGTCACAAGCTCAAGGGGCAATGTGATGGAGATGAGCACCAAGGCCATGCACATCTTTAGTATGTATATACCTCCAACTAACCTTTACCTCTACAGTTCATGCCATTTTACACTGGGGTCTAGTCTGACATCTGTCCTTGCTCCCAAAATGCTGAGTGTGTTCAAATGAGTCAAATCATTTGCTTAAAGCATAGCCTGAAAGACTGACTAGTAGGTGAAAGGTTCCTCCTTCCCCCGTTTTATATGAAACATTGAACACTCTGAAATAGATAATTCAAGCCATAACAGAAATGAGGGAGAGAAAGGAAAGTTTTGGAAAGTTTCGTTTAGTCGGCGCAACATCTGTGGTCATATGCCGGGGAGAGACAGAAGGGGAAGGAATTATAGGAGAAGGGACACAACCCCTGATTAATACCTGGTACCCATTCACTACTGGGTGGACAGGGGCGTAGGGTATTGGTAAAGCGGCCCAAATTTTTCCACTCTGCCCAGGAATCGAACCTAGGCTCTCTCGGTTGTGAGCCGAGTGTGCTAACCACTGCACCATGAAGTCCCCCATGAGGGAGAGAAATACATGTTAATTAGGAAATGTTAAGTGCATAACATGAATATATATATATATATATATATATATATATATATATATATATATATATATATATATCTATATATATATATATATATATATATATATATATATATATATATATATATATATATATATATATATATATCAGGAGAAAGCAGCAAACCCTATTTTTCACCTAAATACAAGAATAACTCCACAAATTTTAAAATTCCAAAGTGAACTATTAACTTTCATCCTCTTCAGCTCTGAGTTTTCTAACATCCAAAATATCACTGAGCTGATAATAAAATGTTAGGATAAGGTGGCTTGGGAACACAAGGACAACACAGAGAAGTAAAACACCTTGTTACCACCTGGGAGAATTGATCCTTGAGCCAGCGGAGCTGCATGGTGACCAGTGCTTCCATTCCATCCTTCCCTTTTCTTCTGCTGCCTTGAGTGATATTCTTTGTGATTTACCTCTTCTTTCCAAATTGGGTGGTAGCAACTGCACTGCCTCCTTAATGAGTACAGAGATCCTGTTCAGGTACTACAACTATACTTCTGCTTCTCGAAAAAAAATATTCTCTGCAAAAAATATGCCATTATAAATCAAATAAAATGTAACTGTCAATAAATTTGGTATTCTCTTCATTACAGGATTTCAAAAGTGAAGATCAAAACATGGATCTGTAATATTACTTTAAATCTAACTAAATGTCACTTTATTTTCTCTAACTTATTTAAGAACATAAGAACGTAAGGAGTCTGCAAGAGGCCGGTTGGCCTATACAAGGCAGCTCCTGTACACTCAACATCATACCATATATATTTTAAATCTCCATCTTTAACTATGGTACAGATGGTATCCCTAACCTAATTTCCTAGAGAGGGTGGTCAAGGAATAATTGAGGGAATGCACAAGCTGTTTAAACACACATGGAGAGAAGAGAGAGTGCCAGCAACTTGGAATGAAAGTAGAGTGGCTCTATACACAAAGGTAGAGACATGAATAGAAAGGAAATGAAGAACTAAAGGTCAGCAGCCATGTGCGAGACAGAGTGCAAATTTTTCTGCAGTATATTATGAAAGAAAGGCTGTGTGAAATGGTGGAAATAAATGGGATAATGGGTGATGAGCAAAATCAGTTAAGAAAAGACAGGAGGAGAGGACAACATGTAGGTAGTAAATGTACCAATTGAAAGAGCAAGGAGCAATGGGAGGAAGAAATATCTAGCTTTCCAGGATAATGAGAATGTTTTGAGGACACGAATGAGAATGAGAGGCAGGGTCCCCCACAGTGACAGGGGAGTTCGATATGAGTGTGGGCCTGACTGAGGTGAGAAAGGGAAGTTTGCCCCCTGCTTTACTTCTTTCGGCAGGATCACACGACGAACGCTGATCCAAAGGCTACACCAACAGCGATATTGGGTCAAAAGTGTATTGCCAGAAGGCCAGTATAACACCATGCATTGAGTTAAGGTAACAGAATCTCTACCTAGGTTAAAACAGGAAGGTGGTGAAAGGCGGGAAAGGAATATTCACGTGGGCTTATGTACTCCGTGGTCTAGTGGTCAGCATGCCTGGCTTCTACTCCGTGGGCCTGGGTTCAAATCCTGGCCTGGGCAGTCGGCGTGCAGATCACCCAGCTGTTCATCCTCCCTCTCGGGCTGGTCGATAAATGGGTACCTGGGGAAACCTGGGGAAGGTAAACTGTGGTAACCCGGATGTCACACTGGCCCTGTGTCTCAGGGTAATAGGCTCCCTCCCACCACAGGCTCAAGGGCCAATGTCACGGAGCTGAGCACAGAGGCCACGCGCTGCTACAGCGTATGCCTCCAATTTTACCTTTACGTACTATGACAAAGGGATATATATTACTTATTAGCCTACTCTTCCTATTTTAGACTAGGTAGAGAGTCTGTAACCTTAACACAATGCACGGTGTTATACTGACCTTCTGGCAATACAAAAGAAGAAAAAGAAGAATGGTGTCTCCCAACTTCCACTTCCAAGGATATACACTTCCGCGGGCATGGCTTTCCCTTCCTCACCAGACCTGACACACGCAATGACATGGGATTCAAGGACCAGCAACAGTGGACCAACATGAAGGACAGAATCACACACCTAAACACTGTTAGTAAGCCTGGCAAGTAGGTAAAGAGGTTAAAAATATCAATATTTATGGAGGCACAGCTTTCCCTTCCTTACCACACCAGACACACAGGATGACGAAGGAACCCAAGGACTAGAGGCAGCAGTGAACCAACGTGAAGAACAGTAAGCCTGGCAAATAAGTAAAAAAGGTTAAATTTATCAATATTTATGGAGGCACGACTTTCCCTTCCTTACCACACCAGACACACAGGATGACAAGCAATGGAAGGACCAGGAGCTGCAGTGGACCAGCATGAAGAACAGAATCACGCACCTCAACACAGTAAGTAAGCCTGGCAAGTAAGTAAAATAGGTGTTAAAATGTGTCCTTGTTCAGTGTTTAGTTCCTCCCCCTTTGGTAAGTTTCGGTGCACACAATACTTCGGCTTCTTTTTACTGGCGTATTTTAACTTCGACTGACTGAATTAATGACAAAATACACTGTGAATTTGAGTTACAATTAAGTTCGTCGACAATTTACCTGCAAACACCCACCTATTTAACATTACAAGCAGCCCGCGTTGAATAGGCTTGTCCCCCTTTATATTTTCCGTAAGTCATGTCTAACTCCACTGTATTCTGGGACCTAAAAAGAACCAATATTGTAGGTATCAACTTCACAAGAGATGGCTACCCTGTCGTCAATAGTATCCAAAAATGACCCTGTGAACGGCCCAGCTTGTCCCCCCTCGACCCCCCTTTCTATTTTCCGTAAGTCATTTCTAACTCCACTGTATTCTGGGACCTAAAAAGAACCCATATTGTAGGTATTAACTCCGCAAGAGATGGCTACCAGCACCCTCTCGTAATAGCACCCCAAAAATGACCCTCGTGAACGGCCCAAGGTGTCGTCTGCTTCCTCTACAGACGATACCCGAGGATTGTTTATATTCCCGTTTACCTTAATTTTTCCTTATTTCCGCATTATTCTTTGTGTCTCGGGGGTCGTGTAGTGTCTAGAAGTACTCCTGAAGAAGGGTTATAGATGGCAATGATCTTAAGGTCCTATATACAGCTATCTAATGTGAGGAGTGTCTGGTCGAAGGTCAGTTGTAAGTTAACGGAGGTAGGAAGTGGACGTCTGTTCTCCCGCTCCCCGCCAGTGCTCACTCGTGTCCTCGCCAATACCCCCATCGACATGTCATCTCAGAAGAAAATTTGTATCCTGGGCTCTGGAAACTGGTGAGTGGCTTGCATGATCCCCCGGCCAAGCGCTTGTGTAGTGAGTATGGATTGGCCCCTTACATCTTAGTCCCTTAGTCTCGGCACCTCAGTTCGTCTATCTGAAAAGCCTCTCATAGAAATTCTCGGGCTTTTCATGGACTATTTTGTGATTCTGGTGATAGTTTTGCACGTCCCTTCCACCCTGACCCAGAAAACCACCCATGAAAATCCGGTCGCCTACATCTTAGCCCCTTATTCGTTAACGTCTCGGCACCTCAGTTCGTCTGTCTGAAAAGCCTCTTGTAGGAATTCTTGGGCTTTTCATGGACTATTTTGTGATCGTAGTGGTAGTTTTGCACGACCCTTCCACCCTGAGCTAGAAAACCACCCATGAAAACCGAGTCAGTCTTATCGGTGGCCTTAGAAAATAGTCGTAATGGTAGCCTGACACGTTTAAGAGCATGGACTTTAATCCTTTACGTGATGCAGCGATTCTCCAGCATTAATTCAGCCCAGCAGTCGCTTGTTTAATTAGAGGAAGGCCTGAGTCACGGTGCTATGCCGGGTTCTTGGTCCTGGCAGTGGCGGCGTCGGGGTGGCGATGTTGCTTGTGGTTCATAGATAATCCATTTTTAATCGTAACAGAGTACCATACGGCGTCTTTGCAACACTATTTCGCCTTTGCAGTAGATAGTAATGATTTCAGATGAGGACAGTTGGTAGTTCGTTGCCATTTCGTTGCTCTCCACGCATGCACCCTTACGTAATGTCAGCAGATAATGGTTGAATTGATTGTCATTTTTTTACTGTTTCCGCCTTTACAACGGTAACTACTCAAGTGACGGGATGCTTGTTAATCTTTTATTGTGTGTGTGTGTGTGTGTGTGTGTGTGTGTGTGTGTGTGTGGCTAATATAGTGAATAAGGTCTACACAAACATAACAAGGGAGGGTGACAGGAAAGGTTGGGTACCTATGTTAGAGTCTACCTAGCAACAGCGTGTGCATTGAACCCTTCTCCCATTATTCATCACATCCTCCCTGTCTTTGTTCTCTCCTCACCCCAACTCTTTTCACCCTAACCCTTCTCACCCCCGCCATCTGATTCACTTCCACCACGCCTGTATCATGTTTACCTCAGATTATAATCAATAAATTTATGCAGCATGAATAGTGGAATAGTTCAATGACACCTCCTCTTGACAAGATATAATCCAGATATAATAGAGAGTGAGCTTTGGCTGACCCCAGAGATAGACAGTAGTGAATTTTCCCCTTCCCTCTTCAGCATGACATTTGTCCGTAAAGATCTCTTGACAGACCTTGGCAGAGGCGGCGGCCGTCAGGGGAGGGCTTCCGGGGCCTTAGCTCAGTACTTCTCCCTAGCTCCGAATCTATTCATGAATCAATTTGGAGCATATTTCAGATTTTTAATCCTTCTTGTAATTGTCCTCGTTATATCAAGAAATCGTGCCATAGCCATTAAAAATGTAAAAATCCTGGGAAATGACCCTTGGACCCAATGTTTGAGGTGTAACTGGAATCTGACAGGGCTGGGATAGGTCTTGTCCTTGGCAGCCTTAAATTGGTTGTAAGGACGTTGTCTCTTGTTTCAATCCCTCTGCTTTTGTGTAGCCACGTGTTGCAGTACTATTGATTTTTGAAGCTGCTCCGTGTGTGTGTGTGTGTGTGTGTGTGTGTGTGTGACGTGGCGACGACGCTCTTCGCTCTATTTGAAGCACACACGTCTCATAGAACAATGAACCTTTCACGTACCTATGAAGATCTTATATTTAATGAATTTGAAAAGGGAAAAGAGTCCACAAGACCAGGCTATCCCAGCACTACAAGTAACCTCCATCGTAGTAACAAAGACAAAATAACTACATCTGGCCACAGCGGAAGTTTACTTTAGCCACATCAACAATTACATAACAAAAGTAGAAACGCTAGGTAGAGCCGCCGTTCATTCCTCTTCGATAATAGTGTAGCTGCCACGTGTGTGCAGTTAGACACTTGTGGGCTCTTGCGGGTGAGCTGGCGTCTGAAAACCGACTAGATATATTATGATTGTTTTTAAGATGGGGGATGATAACGGTATTACTGCGTGGTCGTGTGTTACGGGTGAGAACGACGATATATATATATATATATATATATATATATATATATATATATATATATATATATATATATATATATATATATATATATATATATATATATATATATTTGTTGGTTTGCATAAGTTTAAAAGCCTATAGATACCTAAATACTAGATTACCTGGTCAAAGTCTCGTCACAGGGAGTATCGTTCTCAAGATGGGGAATGGTAACGGTATTACTAAATCTTGGTCGTGTGTTAGGATGAGAACGGCGACATATTCCCTCAAGTTTACATAAGTTTGGGAGACTAGATACTTGGATAATAGATTACCTGTCCAAAGTTTCGTTACAGGAAAATGGTGGGCTTAATTGCAAGTATCTTCTTTTTCTTCTTTATTGTTTCTTCTTCTTTTTCTTCATATTATTATTATTATTATTATTATTATTATTATTATTATTATTATTATTATTATTATTATTGTCAGAGTAGTAGAAAGTAGGCCATCACATGTCTCCAGGTCAGTTCGCGTGCTGTCGACGGCTGCCTCTTGCGGAAAGGTAGAAAAAATGCAGTTAAGCCTACCTACCTGTTACCTTAGGCTTAGTTTGGTAGATCCAGACACCCGCACCCACGCCCGTATTGAGAGAGAGAGAGAAGGGGGGGGGGGTGACAGTTATGTAGTCTATTCCTATGTAAATTTATTTGATTTGAAATATAAATTCTAGATATGCATTTATATGTCAACAAGATGTATCGGGAGTACGAATATTATGCAGTGTGTGTGTGTGTGTGTGTGTGTGTGTGTGTGTGTGTGTGTGTGTGTGTCGCCTGCACCTACACCTGTGCTATGATTGGCCCATCTGTGCATGCAGTATGCGTGTTGTGTATAGCAACACTCACCAAGGCCAAACGCCAGATAATAAAGATAGTAATCATACGTACGTACATACCCGTTATCATACAGAGGAGAGCGTACATAGTAACTTAATGCCAAAGAAACTAGCTACATAAAAAATACACTGCAGAATCCGATCTTTTTATTATGTAATACTCACCTTTCCTTTATCATGTGTAACGGATAATAAACATTTGAACTCTGCACTAAAGAAGTAGGAAAAAGATAAGATACGTAGAAATACTAAAAAAAAAAAAAATGGAAAAAAAAACCCAGCACTTTGACCTTCAGATATGCTATAAAGTGTAGCTCTTGTATAAGTTGTATTAGCTGTGGGTTGAGAGATAACTCAAACCATCTTATGTAAAAAAAAGTATGGGATTGAAAATTATATGGGAAAAAAGTCGAACGTATAACAGTATGTTTATATTGTTGTGTTGGTCTAATTGGCTGACTCTCGTGTCTCATCCATCAGGTAATCGGTAAGTAAAAATAAATAATAATCCAACGAAATATTAGCTAACCAGGTAAAGAAGAAAAATAGTTTGATGGCCTTCTATCGGAGGTAAACGTGAGGTAAATATCTATAGTGTGTGGCGGTCAGAGAGCCTGCTGAAGTGGCCTTCTCCCTCTCTCACATCACTCTCTCTCCTTCCACTCTTCCTCCACACTCCCTCTCTTCTCCACTTTCCCACCCACTCACCACTATCTCATTCCGCTCTCCCTCTCACGCTCACTGACAAGCGTGATATAAGGCTTCATTAAAACCTGCCACACTTCCACCATGCCTCTCTCCCCCTTCTCCTTCCTCCTCCATCACCACCATCTTCAAGTTTTACCGTGAGAATGACTGGCCATCAAGCTATTTATGCCTCCATCCATCTCTTCCTCCTCTAAGAGCGGCATATCCTTTTGAGTTGGCGTTAGTGTAGGTCAGGGTGAGCAGGAGGCAGACCAAGGACGGGTGGTTATGTAACGTAAAGGCGAATGGAAATCTGAACGAGAAAAGCTTTATACTTCTCTCTCTCTCTCTCTCTCTCTCTCTCTCTCTCTCTCTTGGTCCAATTTATTTCCTGGTAGACAAGACGAAGGTTGGAACGTGTGTGTGTGTGTGTGTGTGTGTGCAAGGTAAGGTGAGTAGGTACTGGACACCGTAAACATTGTCACAGTTACTCAATGACGAAAATAAAATAACAGGAAGGTAAAGAATAGACACCCAGAGACACGTAATTTGTTGTTCTCTGCCTTTTCTGTAAATCTCTACCTTTTTCCTCTTTATTTGGAGAGGCTTTTTCGTCCCCTGGTTTCTCTTTTTCTCTATACTTGATTTTGTTCCCTTGTATCTTAAAAAATAACATTCCACTGCCATTTCCAAATCCGACAGAGAAAAAGAGATATTGACACAAGCAAGCAGGAAGAGAGATAGACAGACAGACACACAGACACAGGCGTATTAAACAACTTAGATATTAATGCCGTTTATTGACATCCACTACCGACTGTTACTGTCTGCCTTTGTAATAATAAGCAATTCGTACGATAATAGACTCTGATCGCCAGCTTACCTAATGAGCTAATAGAAGTTACGTGTAGTAGTAGTAGTAGTAGTAGTAGTAGTAGTAGTAGTAGTAGTAGTAGTAGGGGTTCCAGTGTCGGGTGGCAATGGGCAGTAGTAGTAGCAGTAACCTTTAAGACATTCCTCATCCTAAGAGAGAGAGAGAGAGAGAGAGAGAGAGAGAGAGAGAGAGAGAGAGAGAGAAATACAAAAACGTGCGTCGTAATGGAGGAAGGAGGGAGAGACGAAGAGAGAAGGCAAGGACGTTTGCTAGATGGAGGGAAGGAGAGAGAGAGGGGGGCAGGGGGGGCAGGGGCTGGGTGGAAGGGGGACGCAAGGTGAGTGAGTAGGTATAAGGCAAGTAGATAGCACAGGTAGGCAGGCAGGTTAGTCGCCAGCCAGACACCGCCCCCAGCAGCGAGAGAGAGAGAGAGAGAGAGAGAGAGAGAGAGACTATAATGGAGGTATGTAGTCTATATTAAAAAAAAAAGTAATTTAGTTCAGAGAGAGAGAGAGAGAGAGAGAGAGAGAGAGAGAGAGAGAGAGTGACTATAATGGAGGTATGTAGTCTATATTAAAAAAAAAGTAATTTAGTTCAGAGAGAGAGAGAGAGAGAGAGAGAGAGAGCAAAAACTACTTGACACCTCTCCATCCAAGAAAAAAGGAAGCGTATATGGCTGGAATGTGATGGGTGACCTTGCTTGACCATGGAAGGCGATGCTATAAACGGAGAAAACATCATACCGTTTATATTCATCCTTTCATTTCTTTGTCTGTTATTTCCGCTAATCTAGACAAAAATATACGAGGTTGTTGATTGCCTTGTGCCAGGAAAAAACGCGTAGTCAATGAACCGTTTACCTTAGTCTTACGCAAAGTCTAAGTCGTAAGTTCCTTGTGGCTACTGGTAACAAGGTATACAGACAGACTTAACAACAGGGGAGAAAGGGAGAGAAAAGGACTACCTGGTTAATGCTTTCTTATTTTTATTTATTTATTTATTATTATTTTTTTTTTTTTACGCCGTTAGTTAGGATGCTGCCGTTCACTAGATGGCGTTTGGTGTCTCAGTATTTTGTTCACTCAGGCAAAGTTGTATTTTTTTGTCTTTAATTTATTTTTTAGTTTTAGAAGCATTCATTTTGTTCAGCATTTGAACGTGTATAGCGCGCTTTCAAAATTGTTTCATCTTTTTCCTCCTTATTTTTTTTTCTTCTTCTTCTTCTTCTTCTTCTTCTTCTTCTTCTTCTTCCTCTTCTTCTTCTTCTTCTTCTTCTTCTTCTTCTTCTTCTTACTACTACTACTACTACTACTACTACTACACACACGCACACATTTACTACTACTACACACATATTTGCTCATTTGAGAAACTTGGTTCAGAGGTTGTTATTGTGTGTAACTGAATAGATAGATAGACAGGACGGGAGATTGTACAGGTCGATAAGGTATAGTAATTGACGGTGTGTGTGTGTGTGTATGTATGTATGTATGTATGGGTACGGTTATTAAGTCTCTCTCTCTCTCTCTCTCTCTCTCTCTCTCTCTCTCTCTCTCTCTCTCTCTCTCTCTCTCTCTGATAGGCTTAAAGAAAGAGACTAGTTAGATCCGGCTTTCTCACAAACACACACACTCTCTCTCTCTCTCTCTCTCTCTCTCTCTCTCTCTCTCTCTCTCTCTCTCTCTCAAATTATAGGCATTAGAGAAACACACACACACACACACACACACACGTGGGAGAGAAAATATAAAATTATCGACTGCAGGATTGTTTACATTACGTGACAATAATATTATAGAGCTCATTCAGGGTTGTGTGTGTGTGTGTGTGTGTGTGTGTGTGTGTGTGTGTTGCATACCTAAGTACGTCTGCATAATACTATCAAAACAACGTAACACTAGATGAGGTTTGTTGTAACGGCACTTTTTTTTGCCTGGTCTTATCCTTGAGTTAGCTACTGGAAGACCTTATAGAGTGGTTCATTGATATTTACCCATTTTTTTTCCTTGTAGCAGATTAATTAAGGAAATTCTACTCTTGCGGTATTTTGAAGGTTTTTGTACCTTTGTTTTTATCGCCATTGCACGTATCATGATTTTAATTGATAAATGTTGTGGATTTTGGATAATGAAGTATTATAATGATGTCGACGATAACAATAATGAAACTAACAATACGAAGAGGAGAAGGATATGCATTAGAACAATAACAAGAAGGTGGTGAAGAAGAAAGAAAAATAGAGGGGATGCTTACAGTACAACAACAACAACAACAACAACGAAAAAAAAAGAATTAGAGTAAAAACTAACAAGAAAGTGAGTAAAGAAAATAAAAAAAAAGAAAGGAGAGGACGCTTAAAATTACAATAACAAAATACATATGCCAATAAAAACAGCATCTACTGAGCAGCATTATATATCAGTCATTATCGTGTTCACTACAAGAATCAGGAAAAAATAACAAAAAAAAGGAGTGAAAATCAAAACAAAACATACGACGCCCAAAGTACAACAATAATCTGCTTCTGACCATGAAAACAACATCTACTCAGCAGCCTCTCATGTCAGTCGTTATCGTACTCGCTACACGACCTTGATTTACGATGATAGTAGTTCCGCTCTACCTTGTAAGTTTTTGTGTGTGTGGCGGAGAGATAACGTCGTAGCATGGTGCACTTTCCGTATCTCTTGTTATCTTACTCTAAGACCTTCGTTATTGGCTGTCCTGATATTATTTTAAATTAGTAACGTGTTGTGGTAGGGTATCTAATGGGATATCGATTTATGGCCTCACTTTTCCTGTATTATCTTTAGGTGTTTTTTGAATTGTTGGTTTGAGAGTTTGATTGACTGAACTCCAAAATGAATGATGTTTTGATTGTTTGATTGAGCTATAGTTTGCTGACTGGATAGATAGTCGACTAATTGATTCCATTGTTAATTGGTTTGATTGACTGACTGACCGGTTGATTGATTGATAGATGCCCTGATTATATGATGGTATGAATGTAAATTGATTGACTAAGTGAAAAATAGCTTGATTGGCTAACTGGATGAATAATTTATTGATTTCTTGATTGGTCGATTGGCTTGAATGATTGACTGCTTGGACGAATATCTGATTGATTGATTGATATTCTCTTGTTTACGATGTAGCTAAAAAAAATGAATACTTCGAATGTGGTTCCTAAGATCATAATACTAACTAGTTCGTGGCGTTCACACAAAGCAAGAAGTAATAGTAGACTCATAGTAATAATAGTCACATAGTAATATTGGTCCTGGCGACTTTCCCAGTGGTGGTGAAGGTGGTGGTGGTGGGTGTTGATATAAAGAGGTGATGGAGGTGGAGTTGGTGGTGTAGTCTCTCTCTCTCTCTCTCTCTCTCTCTCTCTCTCTCTCTCTCTCTCTCTCTCTCTCTCAAGGTCATTGCTTGGGTGAGGGACAAATATTAAGCGACTCTATGGCACTATTTTGCTCCGGCTGTGTCTCCTTCGTGGTGATGTTGCTGGTGATAATGTTAGGTTTGTTTCTTCCGTGTAGTGATGGTGGTGGAAGTGATAATGTCTCGTAAGTGTTGGCGATGGTGGTGTAGGTGATGTCTCTCTTCCGTGGTGGTGGTGGTGGTGATGGTGATGGTGATTTTAGGTTTGACTTCCGTGTAGTGATGGTGGTGGAGGTTGTGATGGCTAGGTTTGTCTCCAACCTAAGATCAATTGACCTTTCTTTTGGTTACTCTTTACTTTTGTGGAAGCAGCGAGTAGCGGGCTTTTTTTTTTGTACTCTTTTTGTCGCCCTTGAGCCGCATCCTTTGATGTAAAAAAAAAAAAGTGGTGTTGATGGTGGTGAAGGTGATGTCTCTCTTCCGTGGTGGTGGTGGTGATGGTGGTGTTGGTTTGATTTGTCTTTTTTTTGTGGTGGTGATGGTGGTGGTGGTGGAATTGTTAAAAGACGATATTAAGCGGAAGTCACTCCTGCTATGTCTTACAGTAAAGTTAATGTCAATACTCTTTCTTTTATTTAGTGTCATTCTCCTCTTTACTCCTTATGTAGTTATGGTGAGGCCTGCGTTGAGCTACTTCTTATTATATTCAATTTTGCTTCTGTTATATATACATTTTTTCATCTATCTAGTATTGTTTATCTAGTGGGTGTTGTTTCTTTCGTGGTTATCTACATTGTTTCTTTCTCTTATCTAGTTTTCTTTTTGCATTTAATCCTTTTTATAGCTATGAGAAGGTTTATTTATAGCTACGCCTTTGTTGTGTTCATTTATCATTTGTTTTGTTCATTATCTCTTTTGTTCATTTAGTATCTTCCTGTTCATTTTACTCCTGTTCCTTTTCCTTTTTTTTAATTTCTTCCTGTTAGCTACTCCTCTGTTTTGTTCACTTAATATCTTCCCGTTCCTTATTCTATTTATTATTTTCTGTTAGCTACTCCTCTGTTTTCTACATTTATATATTTAATTGTCATCTACGTTTTTACTATCCTGTTTATTATCTTACTGTTAGCCCCTCTGTTTTGTTCATTATCTTCCCGTTTTCCACGATAAGATTCAAACACTTCCCTTCTTTTCTTATCTCGTGTCTTCCATTTTCTGTTTTCTTTTCCTCCTCCTCCTCCTCCTCTCCATTCTTACTGTCATTGGCCTCGTGTTTGTTTTCTCCTGAGAGGGTCGCGGCGTCATCATCACCACCATCATCATCATCATTATCATCGCCATCATCATAATCATCACCCTTGTTCTGTCGTGAAGGCCGAATACAAACGAAAGCTGTCACGCCTCACTTCTTTTTTTTTTGTCCAAGGTTTATTTACTCTCTCTCTCTCTCTCTCTCTCTCTCTCTCTCTCTCTCTCTCTCTCTCTCTCTCTCCCCGTTTCTCTTCAATTTTCCCGTATGTCCTCTTTTCCATTATCCTTTATCTCATTTCCTTTCTTCTTTCTCTTTTCTCCGCCATTTCCTCTCTCTCTCTCTCTCTCTCTCTCTCTCTCTCTCTCTCTCTCTCTCTCTCTCTCTCTCTCTCTCTCTCTCTCAATACATTTTATCGATAATACGGAAGTTAAAATTGTATTGGCTTTCCTTCCTCGTTCTTGCTCCTCGGCCTTGTGGTTACCTGTGGAGTGTTAGGAAAGGTTAAGGTGTGAAACTCTTACCTGTTCTCCTTCAACTGTATGTAGCCTGTAGATAATGTCACCCGAGGGACGTACAGGCACTGACGGTGTGAAAATAATATCAGGGGTGAGCAAGTTAGGTTAGGTTCAGTCCTGGGTTCAAATTCCTTAACCTATCGGGCTCACATTACGATTGTTTCCCAAAGCCACACATTTGATTAATCGGATATTCATTGGTGTTATTTCCCATTAATTTTTTTTTTTTTAACAGCAGAGGAGTCAGTTCAAAGGCATAAAAAAAGGAAACGTGAAAAAAAGCCCGCTATGAAAAAAAAAAGCTCGCTATGATGATGCAGAAGTCGGGGAAAACTATCACTGGCATCACAAAATTAGTCCCTGGATATCCTAGCAACGACCACGAGAGGCTTTTTAAATAGGCGTACTACAAAGATCCCGATACGTTTGAGAATACAGGTCCTAGTTAAGTTAGTGTGAGAGAGCGTGTTCTTCCCCACCAAAATACTTTAACTATGTGGGTTCGAATACTACAAGGCTATAAGGGTCAAAATCAGAGGTCAGACTGGTAAACATCGCAATAAATATGAAAGGTCACGTCTTTAGTATCGTGAGAGTGCATTAGGAGCGTGGAAAAGATCGTATCCAGAGTGCAATGGGCTTTTTAATTCAGTGGAAGCGAGGAGCGGGGGTGCGAACTGGAGAGCATTAGGTTAAAAGTAGAGGGTCTTATCACTCATCCACCCAAATTTCGACTCGTGAAATGAAGAGTTAGGAAAGTTATCACCGCCACAAGTTTCGCGGTTAGTAAAGATAACCAATTTGTGGGGCGCGAACTGGGGAACTTTGGTTAGAAGTAGAGAGTGTATACCATTGATCCAGCCAGAGTTTGACCCGTGAGATGAAGAGTAAGGAAAGTTATCGCCGGCTCAAGTATAGCGATTAGTAAAGATACCCAACCAATTTGAGAGATTGTAATGGAGATGGCGCTAAAATTCTGAAGAAATAATTTGAAGGATGAAAATGAAGATGACGCTTAGATTGCCGAAGCTATTGATGAACAGGACACTAAAAATGCTTACAAAATTTATTGGTGAGAAGGAAAGAGCCGCAAATGTAGAATGAATAAATGAGTTTGACGCTAAAATTGTTGTAGAACCAATTGGGTGATGGGATTACCAGTTGTCGAGATAGCAGCGGCGAAGCAATTAAGTCATTACCGTACAAAGCTTCACCTCCACATGTTTCATTTAAGAACGAGAAAGAAAGAGCCACAAATCGAGAATGAGCAAGACAGAAAAAAAAGTTGAAAGGAAGTAAGAAATGTCTGCGTGTTGGCGATGAAAACGAAAAATAAAATGGAAAATATTGGTCTTGAAAGTTACAGAAATTAGCCGATGTAGTATTCAGTGCCCACGTATACTAGGTTTTGCATGTAGCTTGACCAGGACAAGGAGAAGGAATCCGATAGTCTTTAGTACACACGTAGCCTAGGAATTGCATGTAGCTTGAGCAGGAGGAGAAGAAGACGGAATCCGATAGTCGATATAGCACACTCGTAACCCAGGTATTGCATGTACGAGTAGCTTGACCAGGATAAGGAGAAGGAATCCGATAGTCTTTAGTACACACGTAGTCTAGGAATTGCATGTAGCTTGAGCAGGAGTAGAAGGAGGAGGAATCTGCATGCTAGCCTAGTCTATACCTCTGCTGCCATCTGCTAGTGCCTGCTTCCTTGCCTATCACCGAAGTAGTAGTAACAAGAACAATCTACTCATGCTACCTCTGCTGCACTACCACCGCTGTTGCTCCTGCTGCATGCTGTAGTTCGCTCCCTGCACAGCACTCGTCTTCAAGGGCGGTGCTGTGGAAACAAAAGGTAAGTGAAAGGGTCAACAGGTAAGTGATAGGGACTTTGATCTCACCTCAAACCTTTGATTAACGAGAAGATAAGACAACGTGGTGTGATGGTGTGATTCTTATGAAGGTCTCTTGTGTAGGTGCATTGTCATTTCGGGTGAGGTCATTTTCGTCTGTGGTGTTTTCATTTTCTTCATTTTCATCTACGTGCAGTTATATTTTATTTTCATTTTCATTTACGTGCAGATTTCATTTTTTTCATTTTCACCCAAGTAGTTTTCTTTTCTTTTTTCATTTTCATCTACGTACAGTTTTAATTTTTTTTCATTTTCACCCATGTAGGCTACATTTTTTTTTTTCATTTTTTATCTACGTACAGGCTTCATTTTTTTTAAGTTTCAGCTGCAATGTTTATTTCTTACATTTCATTTTCATCTACGACTTTCTACGTACAGGATTCTTTTTTTTTTTATTTTCATCTGCCGTACTTTCATTTTTTTCATTTTCATCTACGTACAGTTTTCATCTTTTTAATTTTCATCTACTCGTACGTTCAGTTTTCATTTATTTTTTCATTTCATCTACAGTTTCATTTTTTCCCCATTCATGTGTCACAATAAATCCGTAAACACCACACCTGTACCTGATCTTTCACTGGTGTTATTTTTTAATCAACGACGATAGGATCAACTGCGGTAGGGTTAGGGTTAGGTTGCTGTCCATCTCCTCCTCTCCAAGTTATGTAACCCACGTGTCCTCTCACACCTGATGGGATTACCTGTTGTCGAGATAGCATCAGCGGAGAAACAAGTCATTAGCTAACACACCTTTACCTCCACATGTTTTTACTTCACACTCGCCATGGAAGGGTTAAGGGCAAGTAACTAAACATCTATGTCTGGTTATGTTCCTAGGTATCTTTTTCACACCTGAGAAACTTACTTCATGACGAGCTACCTTAATTTTTTTCCAATTTTACCCCATGCTTTTAATTTTTAACTGATTCTATAGAGTTTTATTGATGTTTTTCCGGTTTTATTGTTTTAGAGTATAATAGTTCTGTGTTAAATTCGGCCCCATATGACCCAACTGTTGCGGCGCCAAGATGAACGCTCAAATAATCAATCAATCATCCACTTTTACCCCTTTTTACAATTTACTAACTATCTATAAAGGGACTAAAAACAAGTTACTGTCCATCTATGTTATGTCCTCAGGTATCCTTTTAACACCTGAGAGATTTAATTAATGAGATAACTTCACTTTACACACTTTTACTTCCTCTCTACAACTTCCTAGCTAGCTATGTAAAGATTATATAGCAACTTCCAATGCATCTATATCAAGTTGTGTTCCCAGGAATTTATGCTTTCACGTGACGAGATAGCATCACTTTTTCCCACTTTTAGATTTTGTACAGTACTCTAACCCATTATGTATGTTTGAAGACGATAGTGGGTCATCCGTTGTCAGGAATTATCACTATTATTATTATTATTATTATTTTTTTTTTTTTACCCTTGTTAAGTATCGCCAACCATCACCGTTCACACATTCACTACCTATCTAACCTGTCTAATGAAGGGTCAACTTTATCCACTCTGTCATTCATTGCCGACCATCACTCTTTACACATTTACCTACGATAATTACAACCTGTTACTTCTATATGCGAATACTTTAATATAACTTGCCTACCGTTCTTGCCTTTTTGCAATACAGAAGTCAGCTGTTATCAGGAAGCCATCCATTTTTTTTTTGCAACAAAGGAGACAGCTCAAGTTCACAAAAAAAGGAAACAATAATAAAAAAAAGCCCATCGTTGTTCATTTTTATCCATCACCTTTGACTCACTCTCCATAATTATATCTTCTTTACAACAGGACAGGAACGAGTGTATTGTCAACTGTTGTCAAGATAATACTCATTAGCTAATTGCCTCCTGTCACCTTATCATCCCATGGCATCCTCTTATCCTTGCTCAGCCTTGAAACACTCACACCAATCATTCAAGTGACTCATGACTCATTAAGTATCCATTCACCTGATATGTTTACTTTCCCATATTTTACCTGAGCCATAATTATCTTCCCTGCCGCTCCCCTCCCGTCACACAACCTTGAGATACCTGATGAATTAGACGATCAGCTAATCAGTCTAATTAACAAAAACAACCAGTCACTCAGACAGATTAATTCCGCATCCAATTGTTTTATTTAATTTCACCTAATTAGTTCTCCTTTACCTTATTATGTGCCACTTTGCCGCGCATTTCACGTTGAAACATATAACAAATAATCAGTCGGCCTTTTAATCAGTAAAAACTAATTAATCAATCATTCATTTTTTTATCACATTTATCATTTTCATCTACAATATTTTCATTTTTTTTCTCTTACGTGTCATAATAAATCAATTAAAATATACTGACTAAGCAACAATATATCACTTTTTATCGTTTTCTCATTCTTTTTTTCATTTTCCCTTTCTTTTTTGTCATTTTCTCATTCATATTTCTTTAATTTACGCATTCATTAATCATACATATGTTTTCTATCACACTTATATACAGTATCCTCATTTTTCTCATTTCTGTATATACCAGCAGTGGTTTTCATGTTACCTCGCTCGTTTATATCTAGTTTTCATTATTTTTTTTACACATTCCCATATATACATTTACATTGTTTTCATATTTTCGCTTTCCCGTAATATCAACATTTTTTCTCTTCCTCGTATACGTCTACAGTTTCATTTTCTCTCCTCCCCGTGTGTCACCTCAGGGGGTCAGCCATCGCCAAGATCGTGGGGAACAACGTGACCAAGTTCGACCAGTTCGACAATGAGGTCAAGATGTACGTGTACGAGGAGATGGTGGACGGCAGGAAGCTGACGGAGATCATCAACACCACGCACGAGAACGTCAAGTACCTGCCGGGGAAGAAACTGCCGCCTAACGTGGTATGTGGGTGTGGGAGGGAGGGGGGTAGGTGGGTGTGGGGGGGGGGAGGTGTTGTGTGTGTGTGTGGGTATTGTTTATTCATGCGTCCCTGTTTGCATATGGACAAGATTAAGGTTGTTTCGTGTCTCCCTTTGTGTGTGTGTGTGTGTGTGTGTGTGTAGTTTATTCATGCTTCCCTGTTTGCCTATGGACAGGATTAATTTTGTTTTGTCTCCCTTTGTGTGTGTGTGTGTGTGTGTGTGTGTGTGTGTGTGTGTGTGTGTGTGTGTACCCTTCCCCTCGTTCACTGATATATCCGAGTTTATTTTTAGGAATTTGACTGAGACTAATGAACGTGTTTGTTTGCTTTTTTGGGGGGTGCATTTCCCGCCTCCGTGTGTGTGTGTGTGTGTGTGTGTGTGTGTGTGTGTGTGTGTGTGTGTGTGTGTGTGTCTTGAATTCCACATTTATTGGATTATTGAACTCTCAGCTGATTCTTTTGATAGTGTTGCCATCTCGGGCTATCTTAATCTTTATCTTGCTTCACACACCTTTTCTGGCGGCTGTGGTTCATGCTGGCAATCTTGCTTTTCCTTGCTTACTTTCTTTCACTTCCTTTCTTTTCTTTTTTTTTCCTTTTTAATCATGCACGCTTTCTTTCCTCTCCTTTCTTTTTTTTTATCTTCGCATTTTTTCATTTCCTCTCTTTTCCTTTTTTTCTTGTTCGCTGTCTTTCATTTCCTTTCTTTTCCTTTTTTTATTTTCGCATTCTTTCATTTCTGTTCTTTTCCTTTTTTATCTTGTTCGTTTTCTTTCATTTCCTTTCTTTTCCTCTTTTACTTTGTTCGTTTTCTTTCGTTTCCTTTCTTTTACTTTTTTATCTTCGCATTCTTTCCTTTCCTTTCTTTTCCTTTTTTTTTATCTTATTCGCTTCCCTTTCACTTCCTTTCTCTTCCTTCTATACGCATGCCAAACATTTTCTTTCCTCTATAAATACGTAGACATCCCCTTTTATTCTATTTTTCCTCTCTCTTTTTTCCTTCTCTCTTACCCTCGGAGTCGTGTGGTCGTGTGATCGAGAGCTCGTATTTATAAAGGCTTTGTGCTATTTTTAGTGACTCGAGGCTTTCGCTCTTCGTGACACGCAAGCAATGTCAGCGGCAGCAAGTCGTTAAGAGAAGCAAAAAAAGGCCTTAAGATTGTAGTCCAAGGTTCCTTCTGTGTAATCATAAGCAGATATTCCCGGCACGGTTTAGATTTACCTTCGCTTAATTTTTTTTTCTCCATCCTGTTTGCGGTTTATGAATCAGAGGATCAGTCGCTTCCGGAACGAAGAATATAATCACTTTAATTTTCTAGTTTCTTCCTCTGTTAACTTTTCAAGAGCATCAATATTTGCATTTTCTTTAAAACTTCGATTCCTGGTTCTTTTACCTTTGATTTCTTCCTTTTAAGTTCTCTTGATCCTTATTTTCAATGTGTAAGGTATCCTCTTGTACGGTAACGGCCGCTCTCATTTTCCGCCTGTGTGTGTGTGTGTGTGTGTGTGTGTGTGTGTGTGTGTGTGTGTGTGTTTACCTTTCCTCTCCTCTCTGCTGTAACGGCCACTCTTAATGACATTTTTCTACCTGCTTTTTGCACTCACTTAAAAATCACAAAAATGAAACACCTCCGCAACGAAACATTTAATCGTTTTTCGCTGTCTTCCTCTATCACCTATTCAAGAGCAGAAGATTTTAGTGCCTTTTTTTATACTTTCTGTTCGTTTCCTGGTTCCGTTTCTTATGATATCGTACACTACCCTCTTTTACCTTAATTCCTTCTAACGGGGTATGTGTTTATGTGTGTGGGTGTTGGTGTGGGGGTGGGAGGGAGAGGGGGAGGGTGTTCTGTACGGGGGGGGGGGGGAGGTGGGGAAGGGGGTATGTGTGTTTCGTTCCCTCCTCTTAATGATATTTTTCAACCTATTTTTGTAATCACTTAAGAATCAGAACACCAAACACCTCCGGAACTAAGAATATAATCACTCCTTTTCTGGCTTCTTCCTCTCTCACCTTATCAAGAGCAGTTTTTCGTATTTTTATTTATTGTATTTTATTTATTTTTGCTCTTCGATTCTTGGTTCCACTTCCCTTTTAACTTCTTTCCTGATCCTTGTTTTCAATGTGTAAGGCCGTTTTCATTTTTACGTTTTCCCATATATATATTTACTTTGTTTTCATATTTTCACATTCCCGTAATATTTACATCTATCTTTTGCTCTTCCCCGTCACCGTTGCCATACTATCGTACTCAGAGCATAGTATTTACCGGTTTTTGACGCCTAACTATTGCCAAGAAACATCAGGAATTAACTGTTTTAACGATGAATATAAGTAATCTCTTTATTGGGGCCCAGAAAACAGTTTTGGGGTCAGAAGTTGGTAAACATAAGAGGCTGAGTACGACAATCTGGCAATGTTGTTCCCCGTATACATCTACATTTTCATTTTTCTCCTTTTTGCTGTAACGGCCACTTAATGATATTTTTCTTCCTGCTTTTTGTCCTGCTTTATACTCGCTCCACATGTCCCTCTGCCTCACCTTGGCCCAGCGGTATTGATCGGCAACCCTCCCATTACGCAACCGGCCTCCACATGCACCAACCCCAAACCTTACCCTTGGCCATGATTAAGGAACCTCTAATGCCCGTTTTCTGTTATTCGTTACCTCAAAGAAAGCCATACTCGAGACGTCACTGAAAAGGGGCGTATACTCGGACGTTTTAGCTCTCACAACAAGTATTTCAAGGCCAGAAAGATTACTCGGTTTCTCAAGAGTATTATTTATTGTCAAACTATCATTAGACTCATAAAACTACCCATGGAACTACCTACAATAACCTCTACGAAAGCTTTATCGGATGTAGTACTTGTGTATTGTGTAAGCCCCCGACATGTTATAGAGTACGGATTGACATGAGTGACTCCCTCCTCTCCCTCACTCACTCGTCACTCGCTCACCCATTCACTCCGTCCGTCTTATTCCTCCTCCGGTCTGTATCTTGGAGTCTTCGGTCGAATCGATTGTGCACATAGCCGCCCAGAGGAAGGGGGTATAAAAATAAACACCTATGACCTACTCGAGGTGAACCGTCCCTCCCTCTCTTTGCTCAGTAACTTGGCTCCCTCTGTTGCCACCACCCCTGCCAACATTGTCTCTCCTCCCCCTTTCTCCCGTGTCCCTGTACTTGCTCTCCCTTTCTCGCTCTCTGGCTGGCTACCTGAGTCACGCCCTCTCTCTTTCCCTTTCTTGTTTTCCTTCTTTCCCTTCTTTATACTCTTTCTTTCCTACTCTTATTCCCTCTGTTGTCTCTCTCTTGATGGCCCTCTCTCTTTCCCTCTTGAATTCCTTCTTTTGTTTCTTCTTTCCCTCTTTTTTTTTATCTCTCTTTTCCCTCTTCTTTTATCTCCCTCTTTTATTCCCTTTCGTATTTCCTCTCTCTTTCCTCCTCCTTTGTTCCCTCTCTCTTTCCTCCTCTCGTTTTCCCTTTTTCCCTCTTTTCATTCCGTTTCTCTTACCCTTTCTTGTATGACCTCTCCCTCTTCCTCTTTCCCTCTCATTTATTCCCTTTATTTTCCTTTTTTTTATCATGTTTCTCCCTCTCATATTTCCTCTCTCTCCCTCTTACATTCCCTCTTTTATTCCCTCTTTCCTTCTCTCTTTCCCTCTCTTCCTCCTCCTCCTCCTCATTCCTCTTCACTCCAACCTCATTGCGGCTCCTGATCCACTCTAGCGGCTTCAGGGGTCTTGTCCCTCTCCTCCCACACTCCACCATTTCTCCTCCACTTGAAACCACACGCACCACCGTCCTTGTCCTTGCCCTTGCCCTTGCCTCTCGCTCTGACCTTGCACTACCTTCCTCTGTCCTTGTTTTGTTTTTTTATTATCTTTATTTGTCACTTTCTCGGCCTTGTCACTTTTTTTTTAATAATTTCTTAACATGTCGAGTTGCCTGTGCTTAGTTATCTTGTCAAGTTACCTGTTGTTCTCTCTCTCTCTCTCTCTCTCTCTCTCTCTCTCTCTCTCTCTCTCTCTCTCTCTCTGGTTGGCATCATTTCTTTTATCTTTATCCTTTTCTCCTTAAACACACACTTCACATTCATTCATCCATTCATTCATTCATTCGTTCACCCACTCGTTCATCCATTCTTCTTTTCTTCTTCTTCTTCTTCTTCTTCTTCACTTCTTTTCTTCTTCTTCTTCTCCTCCTCCTCCTCCGACCCCTCTCAACTGACACCCTCGTTTGGCTACTCACCCACCTGTGTACCAACTCCCCTTACAGGTAGAGAATATTTGGAGGACGCAGTATTAGGCGACAACAAGACTATTATTATTCTCTCTCTCTTTCTCTCTTCCTCTTTCTCAGGCTTCCTACATTCCTTCTCCTTTCATTGAATTGATGCTTTCCTCTTTTCACTCATTTCATTTCTCTTTTCCCTACTTCTGTTATTTTATTTTTTCTCTTTTATATCGTGTGTTTTCTCCTTTGTTATTTCCTCTCTCGTCCATTTATTTCTTTTCTTTTCCCTAATTCCCTTTTTTTCCTCTTTTTGAATTTATTAGTTTGCGTTTCTTCCAAATGTTTCTCGATTTCCTGATTCTCTTTCTTTACTTCGCGTTCCTCAGTTTTCTAGTCTATTAATTTTTCTCTTTCTCCTATCTTCGCTATTCCTCATTCCTCCTCTCTTTGAATTTATTAGTTGGTGTTCCCTCCTTCCAAACTTTTTTTTTCCTTTATCTTGTTTCTTTCAATCATGTTCCTCCCTTGCTCATCTATTCATTATTTTTCTCTTTCTCCTATCTCCGCTTTTTTCATCTCCTCTTCCTTCTCCAGCATCCTTCTCCTCTGCGTCTCCATCTCCTGTTACTTCTCTCCCATGTTCGTCTGTCATACCCGTTATTGCCTTGTAACTATCCTCTGGTTGTCCATTTCCCTCCCTCCTACTTCCCTCCTCTTCCTCCTCCTCCTCCTCCTGTCCAGCTCTCGTAAATCCTTCCCTCTCATATCTCGTTTTTACTCCCTCACCTCTACTTCCACTTCTCCACCTCCTCCTCTTCCTCCTCTCATCCATATCTCCTTTCCCTCTTCCTTATCTTCCATTTCTTCCACTCTATTTCTCTCATCTCCTCTTCCTCTCTCCCTCACTTCTGCTTTATTCCGTTCTCCATCCGTCCATGCATTCCTCCCTCCTTTTCATTCATTTCTCCTTTCCCTCTTTCTCTTCCTCCCCTTTTATGCCTCAGCTCCCATACTTACCCCTCGTCTCCCTCCCCTCATTCTTGCCTACCCTCAGCCTCCCTCCCTTCATCCCAATCTCCTCATCCCACATTATTTCCTCTCATCCCCTATTCCCTCACCTCCCTAACACCTGTCCATCATCTACCTTTTCTCATTATCGCCTGTCCTCGACCTCCCACACTCTTATCTCCCTCCCCTCATCCTCCCCTTCCCCCCTCCCTAACCCCTAACGAACTAACTATCTGACTAACTGACTGATTGACTGACTGACTAACCAACTCACTAACTAACTATTTGCATCTAACTAGCTAACCTTCATCTATATCCCCTCATCCTCACTTGTCCTCCTCCCCGTTGGCCTCATCTTCATTCCGCTCGGGCGATAGGCAGCAAGCTCAGCGTCGCCGGCCGTGTGTCTGCTGGTAGAGTAATTAGCACCCGGAGCAATGCCAGACTACTCTTCCCTGAGGTTTTGGTGCCCTGTGGTGTGCCTGTGTTAGTGGGGTGGGTGGGAGGGGGCTTTGTTTTTGTGTGGATGTTGGAGGGTGGGGGTGCCTCTGTGTGTGTGTGTGTGTGTGTGTGTGTGTGGTGAGGGTTTCGGCATCACATTAAGGACAGTTTTGTTAAGGTTCAATGTCCGTGTGGTTTGCCTCTGTGTGTGTGTGTGTGTGTGTGTGTGTGTGTGTGCTGAAGGAGTGCAAGGGACGCATTCATTAACAAGCTCATGATTACACTACACGGTAGGAAGGGAGGGGATGAAGGGAATAAAATAACGTGTGATGATGGACTGAGCTGTGTGTGTGTGTGTGTGTGTGTTAAGTAATTTAATTTTATTAGTTCTCGTTTCCTTGTCTTTATGGTCATTATATTATAATCGCCCAGGCATGCTAGCGACACCCAGGTTCATTCCCCTTACCATTGTTGTTGTTGTACTGTTAGCCGAGACGTAATAAGTTACATAAAGTAACAGAAAAAACACTAACCGCACCCCACACCCCACAAAAAGTCTGGACACGTTCCATAAATAAAAACAAATATGGAAGACAAAAAATATAATGAAGTGTTGAAGATCGAGTATGCAGACCACGCCTACGCAAAAACTACTGTCTGGACAAGTTACGTAACAAGGAAATCAGCATTTTATTCCCCCCTTACGCACAGCCACGTAACACCCTTCTCCTTCCCTCCCTCCCTGCACGCGTCCCCTTCCACCCCACACCCACCCGGCGTCCAGTCTTAACCTTCATCCTTGCCCTCGTACCCTGGCTTGCACTACACTCACCCCAGACCCTCCCCAGTAGTCCCCACACCCAGTCCGGGCTCTCAACCCTTGCCCCCAGCGCCGGCGACCTTGTACTGTAGCTGGCTGATGCGTAGCAGAAGGCAGAGTCGCGTATTCTCTCAGACGCTTTCGGCTCACGCATCTATGGACCAGTTCGACAGTCTAACACACGGTCATTGTAAACGCCCCAACCAAACCATATCCACCACAATGATCCGCTGTTTCTACTCATTACTAGATACTAATAAAGAGATGTCCTTCGTAGAGTCCTAAAATTCCCTCCACTTTTTTATATCAACGCCAAAAACTAGTGCTACAAGGAATTTTCGTCGTATTTTGTGCTTGGTTGGGGAGCTTACAAACTTGCTGTATTGGACTGTAAAACTGGCCCTATGTCTCAAGGTCACAGAGATGGATCGCAGGTTCTCGTAAGTGCCGTTCACGTTCACTGTGCAGAGGCCTCGTCATACTATCACTAGGCTCAGAAAACTATAGCCATGGAGATACACATCCTCTACGAAAGCTTAGTCAAATGTGGGTGTGCAAGCCCCGAGATGTTTGAGATGGGCCTAGAGTGTAGAGTTGTGTGGTGTAGGTTTGTTATTGTGATGTAGTTGTTTATTGGGCAGCTTATTTCTCTCTCTCTCTCTCTCTCTCTCTCTCTCTCTCTCTCTCTCTCTCTCTCTCTCTCTCTCTCTCTCAGCGCTACGCCCACTTCTGTACGCTTCTCTGCCTCCACCGTGACGAAGAACGCATCGATTGTCTGTTCCTGTTCCTCCCTTCACTCCCACGGCATCTCTCCCTTCCTCTTCTTCTTCTTCTTCTTTTTCTTCTATTTACTTATGTTGCTGTCATTAATCATTCACCTTTTCCTCATGTTCGTACTTCTCCCTTTATTTTTCTTTATTTCCTTTTTCGTTTTCTGTTACTTCTTCGTCTTCTTCATTGTCACCACACATGCACACACTGCCCATGTACAAAATTGATCATGTCACTTTTCATGTCTGTCTTCCTCTTTATCAAGCGTTCCATCCCTGTGCTATTCTTGTATGTGTGTGTGTGTGTGTGTGTGTGTGTGTGTAGACATGTGATGGTGTCTTATATTTTGTAGCGCTTTTTTTTCTTCTTCTGATGCACTTCTCTAAATGACTGTTTCTCTTGTTGACATTGACAGGTAATTAAAGGCAAAATTCAACACCCACAACACCCATCAAGCTGTTAACTCATTACGTATTGTTTTTGTCTCCTTCCTTCCTTATTCTTCTTACTTTACCATCACCGTCTTATGTTTTATGTATTTCTACTCATCGAGGGGAATCTGGGTCTATTTTTTTTTCTTTCGATGCTCTTTCATGGATCTCAATAATAATAATAAAAAATTAAAATCTTGCTATGCCAATCCGATATCCGCATAGAGGCAACATCCACTCTCCTTGCTCCTCATTCTCTCTTTTGCCAGTCATGTCACTTCGCTTTCTCAGTATTTTTACCTCAACTCCCTTCCCGACCAGTTTTATTCAGTTTCTGCAGCCACACCACGTAGTCGCCCGCCCTTATAGTATCTCAGAGAACATGTTTCTTACTTATGGTGTGTGTGTGTGTGTGTGTGTGTGTGTGTGTGTGTGTGTGTGTCAGCAATCTTTAATCACTGGCTTCGTTTCAAAAATAATGTTGGAGTATACTTAGGGTAGGAGGAAAGTTGGGTAGGAAATATAAGAAAAGAAGAAGAGAATTAATAAGAGTGGGAAGGAATTAAAGAGGAGGAGGAGAAAGGGGAAGATGAAAAGGTGTAGTGTGAGAGACTGAGAAAGAGGAAAGAGGAAATAATGGAGAGGCATGATTATTAAGGGTTTACAGGTGCCTCTCTCTCTCTCTCTCGGTACGGATCATAGGGTACATTAGTTTAACATGATTTCTTTTTCCAATGAGACTGATAATTCCCTTTTTTTCTCTCTCCCTCCCTCGTCAGATTGCTGTGTCCGACGTGCTGGAGGCTGCCAAGGATGCTGACGTGCTGATCTTCGTCATCCCGCACCAGTTCATCAAGAGGATATGTCAGCCCCTCGCCGGCAAGCTCAAGCCCACCACCGTCGGCATCTCTCTCATCAAGGTAATGCTGCGCCTGCTTGGAAAATGTGCGGCGTGGCGATGGCGATGCTGCGGCGAGGATGATGGTGGGGGTGGTGAGGGTGGTGGTGGTGGTTGTACTACTTATTTACGTGTGTGTGTGTGTGTGTGTGTGTGTGTGTTGAGAGATTACTATTGGCTGATTAATTAACAAGCTGATAATTACTCGGCAGAATGATTAGCAGACAAGAGAATGAGGGGAATAGAGGAACGTGTCTTGATGTTTTGTGTGTGTGTTTGTGTGTGGAACCGTAGGCAGATATAAATGGCTAGTTAATTATAGACGGAGTAATTACATAATTCAAAGTCAGTCACAATTACAATTAATGGTGGTTTGTACTAAGTTACCTTCTTCAGTTATTTTAGATTTTACTAATAATGAAAGTATTATATGTTGGAACTAAGAAACAATTAGCAACATTAATTAATTAGAAGTATACTCACATTCAAATTCCATTACTCCAAGGCTAGTTAGGTATTTCCACTCACACCCACTCACACGCATCTCTTCCCCCAGGGCTTTGACTTGAAGGAGGGCGGCGGCATCATGCTCATCTCCCACCTGATCAACGAGGTCGTCAACGTCCCCATGTCCGTGCTCATGGGGGCCAACCTGGCGGGCGAGGTGGCGGATGAGAAGTTCTGTGAGACCACCATAGGTATACATATGATTATGCCTTACCTTTGCTTTACTATTTGTTCCTCATTTGAATTTTTTATTGTGATGTCTTGGTGGTGGTAGAGGTAATCTGTTGCTGTCTTGGTTATAGTAATCTTATAAATGGTTGTAGGATTGATTGATTGATAGTTTATTGTTGCAAGTAAACAATAAAGGAGAAGGGAGGAGCATGCCATCCCAACCCCCAGGCAGTACAGAGTGTGATTATACAACTAAGGATACATGTGTAAGTAGCACCAGGAAACTAAAAAGATAAAATGGTGATGAGATTAGAAGAGATTACTATAGGCACAGATACGACTGCCGTACCTCACTGTTTGTTCCTCACTTGCATTTTTTCTCTGTTGATAAGACATGGTGGTGGTGGTGGTGTGTTGCTGCCTTTAGTAATCCTATAGAGATGATTGTAGCTGATAAGATGAGATGAGAAGAGACCGCTATAAGTACGGCTGCTGCTGCTGTACCCTAGTATTTGCTCTCTATTTGCTTTTTTTTCTCTGATAATAAGTTATGGTGGTAGTGGGGGTAGGTATTGATCTTTATTATATATTGTCTAAGTAGTATGTACCATTTCTGTTACTCTTTTGCTGGTTCCAACCAAGAAAAAATATTGTGTTATGTTTTCATTTTATTTCATCAAGTAAAAATAGTAACACATGCTTTCTTTGTATTTGAACAAGTACAAGATAGTAAGAGTTATGATTTATTGTTATTTTGACAAGAAAACATCCATAACTGTACACACTTGTTGCCCATTACCATAAATTTGTGCATTTCTTGACTTCTTCCTCGTCCAAATAATATTCACCTCCCCATGTTCCCGCAGGCTGCCGGGATGAGGCGGTGGGCAGGATGTACAGGGACCTCATCCAGACGGAGTACTTCAGAGTGGTGGTGGTGGATGATGTTGAGGCCGTGGAGGTGTGCGGGGCGCTCAAGGTAAGGCCAGATAGATGGGTCTCTAACTTTAAGGTCGGTATCCTCAGACGCTCCCGCCTCATGTCAAGCATTTCCAGAGACAAAAAAAAAAAAAGAGAGAGAGAGAGAGAGAGAGAGAGAGAGAGAGAGAGAGAGAGAGAGAGAGAGAGAGAGAGAATAATCGGGTTCGCATTAGTGTTTTTTTATATGGAGGCCATGGAGGTGTATGGGGCACTCAAGGTAAGGCCACGTGGATGGGTCTGTCACTTAAAGGTCGGTATCATCATCATGTCAAATATTTCCAAAGACCAAAAAAGATAATCGGGTTCTCGTTAGTGTTTTTTCACATTCATGGTCGAGAAGCTTCGTTAAACCACCACCAGGGTCATAAAACTACCCCCATGGATATGCCTACAACTCCTTCAAAAGTCTTGTCAAATGTGTGTGTGGTTGGGTGCTGAACTGTTTAAGAATGTGGCCCAGATTTTGTCTGATGTGGAAAAAAAGGCAGCAGTACCATTAATGACGTTTCTTTTCTTTTGACAATAAATTTCAGGAACATGGTGCTCAGTGAAGGGGAAAATGTACTTTAGTCACTGTACACTAACCTGACCCAGAAGCCTCCTACCCCCTCTTTCATAGCTATGGGAGCTGATTGGTTGGTTGATGTTTTTTTTTTTTTTTTTTTTTTTTTTTTTTTCCTCAGCACAGAGAGCAACTCAAGGGCAACAAAGAAAATGTAGGAAAAAAAAACACTAACTGTTGCTCCCACAAAGCAAAAAGTATAGAGTGGCGAAAAGAGAGGTCAATTTCAGATGGAGATATGTCTTGATACACTCTTCTTGAAAGAGGTCGTAGGCAGGAGGAAATACAGATAAAGGAAGGCTATTCCAGAGTTTACCAGTGAAGGGGATAAAAGAATGGAGATGCTGGTTAACTCTTGCATAAGGGGTATGGACAGTATAGGGATGAGCTTGAGTAGAAAGTTGTGTGCAGCGGGGCCACGGGAGGGGGGGAGGCATGCAGTTAGCAAGTTCAGAAGAGTAGTCAGCATGAAAATATCAATAGAAGATAGAAAGATATGCAACATGGCAGCAGAATTTAAAGAGGTAGAAGACTGTCAGTAATAGGAGGGGAGTTGATGAAACGAAAAGCCTTAGACTCCACTTTGTCCAAGAGAGCTGTGTGAGTGGAGTCCCCCCCACACGTGAGATGCATACTCCATACGGGGGCGGACAAGGCCCTTATATATAAAAAGCAACTGTGTGGGGGAGAAGAACTGGTGGAGGCGATACAGAATGCCCAACCTCTAGGAAGCTGATTAAGTAAGAGAGGAGATGTGAAGTTTCCAGCTGAGATATTTGCTTGGAGTTAGGAGTCAGGAGGGTGAGGGAAAGGGCAGGACTTCTGGACCAATTTAGTGTGCGCTGACTTTACTTGTTTGGAATCTAACATTTAACAGATGATGATGATGATGGTGATGACTATAATAATTAACATACTGCTGATGCTGATGGTTTATTTTGGTGCTTCAGAACATTGTGGCAACAGGTGCCGGCTTTGTGGATGGCCTTGGCTACGGAGACAACACCAAGGCGGCCGTCATCAGATTAGGACTCATGGAGATGATCAAGTTCTGTGAGGTGAGCCGCTGCTTCAGTTCCGTCTTTTTTTTTATTTATTTATTTATTTATTTATTTATTTTTTTTTTTTTTTTACAGGAAAGGAAGTTGCTCAAGGGCAACAAAGGAAAAAAAATGTGTAGAAAAAAAAGCCCACTAATCGCTGCTCCTGTAAAAGATAAAGAGTGGCCAAAAGAGAGGTCAATATCAGGTGGAGAGGTGTCTTTAGGATTAGAATGTTGGCTTTCAGCATGAATATAAAGGTGCTGTACTGTATAAAAAAATATAGTTAGACTTATGAAAAGTTTAAAAAAGAATTCTGACATCTTATGAATGCGCTCCAGAATATAGTTTGTGGACAGTATAGAGAAATTGAACCAAGAATATTGAAGAAAGTTTAGAACCTTTAGTTATCATGGTTATAATAAGGGCATTTTAGAAAAAAAATACTTAGTTCTTAAAATGAAAGGTATTTTACTATTGGTGTTTGTTCAGTGAGTCTTGTGGAGCTCAACTTTAATAAAAATAATTGTAAAAGACTTCTGAATGTTTTGAAGTACTAGATAAAAGTCAAGGTTTTTTTATATATACCTATTGGGTTTGTTTCCCTTCTTGGTGGATAACCTTAAAACTGATCTCATGATTTTAATTGCCAGCACTGAATTAAAATATGACAATAAAAACAAAGTATCTTTAGAGGAGTGTGTACATCTTGTGTTGTCTGTGCCAGGTCTTCTACCCCGGCTCCAAGCTTGGCACCTTCTTTGAGAGCTGTGGCGTGGCGGACCTGATCACCACCTGCTATGGCGGCAGGAACAGGAAAGTGGCGGAGGCCTTCGTCAAGACAGGCAAGGTGTGTGTCTGTCCAAAAACGTGATGGATGCCACATTAGAGGAAGACACAGTGCTGTGAATGTGATGTTTCATTTATGTTTAGTGGGAATTAAAAGTTATAAGAAAAATGCTGCCATTATTTCAGTAGCAATTTGCTGCAGATGTTTCAGGAAAAAATGACAATATTTTTTGCTACACCCACAAACTCTATTTATGATTAATCATGTCCAAGAAAATGAATCCTGGCCATTTCATTTTGATTTTGTGAATTCATACAGTTCAGCAGGTTGTTTAGCCATCAGAATATACCACTACTCTAGCAGGCCCAGCAACAGCAGCACACTTCACAATTTCCTTCCATCCTTCAGACAATTGAAGAGCTGGAGAAGGAGATGCTCAATGGCCAAAAGCTGCAGGGCCCCTACACAGCCCTGGAGGTGAACCACATGCTCAGGGAGAAGAACATGGAGGACAGGTGAGTGACATGTAATGGTACTATCATATTTCTTCACTCAAAACAAAGGACAGCTGTTACACCTGATCTAACTTCTGCCTGTTTGAACCTATTCCAACCTATCTTTTGTGCTCTCTCATAAGCCTAGCAGAGTATCTGAGTATTATAGTTTAGTTATAACTTCTCCTTTTAATTGTCTTCAGAGTCATGAGAAAATTTGGCTGGTGAAGAGACATTTTGCAATTAGTATTAATATATGATTATGGTGTATGGATAGAATGTGATTTGAACCTCTTTCCAAAATATCATGGACTATCCCTTAAGCCTTTATTGTCAAATGTATCAACATCTTACTATGCCTGTTTGAAAAGCCTCTCGTAGAAGTTGCTGGGATTTTCGTGGTCTGTTTTGTGTTCATAGTTAGAGCTTTACACTACTTCTCCATCTTGAACAGAATAGTCACCCATGAAAACCAGGTTAATCTTCTCTGCGACCTTGGGAAATTGTCATAGTGGAAGCCCGATAGGTTTCAGAATATGGACCTTAGACTCTTGTACCCTCCTCCCATGCAGGTTTCCTCTCTTCACTGCCATCCACCAAATCTGTCTGAAGGAGATGCAGCCGGCAGGGATGATTGACTGCATCAGGAACCACCCGGAACACATGTAAGTTGACCCTCCTTCCTCATAGGCTTCAGACCCCCCAGAGTATCTGCCTCATCCTTTCTCCCTGTACATCCTCCAGCTTACCTCATTAGCTATCACTAGTAATCAGTACCTTGTTATTTAGATGTTCAAACTCATATACTCCTACTGGATGCTGAGAACCTGCCACCACCATCACCACCACCACTACTAACACCACAACTACCACCATGAGACAACCCTCAGTAAAAGTAATATTCTCCTCCTCCATTTTAATACCTGAAAACAAGTATTGCTTCAGAAGACCACAATCATAAACAGAATTTGCTTTTGTGAACATTTAGCATTCATTTTGCATCACAGCTCAGTCAGTACTCATGTGCAGACTTAATGAATCCCCTTGGTACTCCAGCAACATAAGCTACACCTCACCTGATGTGGTTTACACAGCAGTTGTTTGGTCATTCTTGTTTCCTCTTGTCCCACTAAGTATATGTAAAAGCTGAGCTCTCAGAAGATTCAATATGTAGTTATGTTCCTGTTCTTCGATTTGCAAAGTATTCCTGATCCTTCCACTGGTCCATACGTCTCTCCTTTGGATGACTTACATGGTAACCCTTTGATCTCTCCAGTATGCTGCTTTTCTTCCATCACAGTAGTATTTTAGTTTGTTGTATTTAAGTGGATTCCTACTTAGAACACATGTCCCTAACTTTCTTTATATAATATAAGTATATTTTTATGCTAATATGATCCACAGATTTATGAGATGCTTGTGGTTCAATTCTCTTGGACATTTTCATGTTCTCTTTTCACATTATTTCAATTTCCAAATTTGAAAAATGCTTTTCTATGAATCAGTAAACTAGGAATTCAAAGGTATAATATAAACTGTAAGTTGCTGATAATAAGGCACTGAGAGAGGACTTCAGCCTTGTATAATACCACAAATAAATGAGATGCATACAACATCATTCAGGCACACAGTACTTATATGCTTTAGTCAAAGTGGAGTCTAGTACTACTTAAATTTTGACTTGGAATAAATATTAATGAAGAATGCAAGTAATAGCTGAGATAAAATAAAATCCTTTAAATTTCAGTCGTTCATAAATAGTCATCACTAATTGTGAGAGGACATATCATTACAGTGCCTCCACCTCTCCCCCACTCAATCCCACTTCCCTCCTTCCCCTTATGTCACCTTCACTCCACTCCCTCCCTCTCTCCTTTGTTTTTTCATGCTGCTCCAACCCTTCCCACCTCTCACCCCCTCGCTATGATTACTGTGGACTGCTGGGTGATGGCTGATCCCTCTCCTTTTTTCTCCACTGCCACTAGGCCTCCAAACTGCTTTAAAATTTCGATGGCCTCTAAGGAACCGTCAGAATACCTTCAGGGTTAAGCTGAGTGGCGTGTGTGGGGTGCCTGCGTCTGGTAGGGTGTGTGTTGGTCAGTGAGCTGCAACCTATGCTAGTCTCATCTTAAGCTGCCTCCTGCCTCCTAGTTAGAGTTTGAGTTATATCATTATTGTTATGATTTTGTACATGTTTTTATTTATTTTTTATGATACTCCATGGTCTCCAAGCTGGATTCCTTTTTATGTTATCATTTCTGCATCACGAGTTTGTGGATGAGTAGTGCACCTGCAGTTGTCTCCTGGACACGATTAGTATTATGTTCCTCTGAACTCTTCGTAGGATATTAGTATTATTTTCTATTATATTTTCAGCTCATTAATTTTCTTTATGCACTGCTTAGATTGCTTCACAATAGTTCCTTGCAATATATGGCTGTTTGTGGTGGTAGACTTTATTCACAAAGTAGCTGTTTCCCAACATTAATACTTCCTATTTTGACACCTGCAGTTTGAAACTTTAGTGGGAAGCCTGAATACATGTTAATTATTTCAGAATTCTGTGTATCAAAAGAAATTTTAGTTGGTTTTCCAGCATTTCACGGGTTATATAGGGTGACTGAAGAAGGGCATAGAGCATTTTAAAGAGGTGAGATGGAGAGTAGATTACATAACTTTTATGATCCATTGCACCTAATATTAGGCAATGGAAAGGGGACAGGAGTCTTTAGTTACAGGAGAGTGTGGCTGAGGAGTCAGCCCCTCAACTTTTTTCATGTCAGAATGCTTACGTAGCCTTTATTGATTCTCATTCCTCTCACTCCAGGAAATGGGACCTCTGCTAGTAATGATAATTATTTTGTTTAAGAATGTCTGAACTTTAGATCTTGACAAAATCACTACAATAGATACTTTAGGAAGTTCTTATTTGTTTATTTATAACTCCATGGAGTGGTGGTTAGCGTGTCTGGTTACCACTCCATGGGGCTGGGTTCGAATCCCGGCCCAGGCAGTCGGTGTGTAGCTCACCCAGCTATTCATCCTCTGTTTTGGGTTGGTCAATTAATGGGTACCTGGGGAAACCTTGGGAAGGTAAACTGTGGCAATCCCAGACTTCACATCAGCCCATGTCTCGGGGTAATGAGTTTTTACCCACCATAGGCTCAAAGGGCCAACAGTACAGAGATGAGCACCACAGCCACACACAGCTATACAATATGCACCCAACTTTACCTTTACTTTATTTATAAAACACAAGATTTTGCATATGGGTTCATCATAGCTGACTTCTTGCCTCTCTGGGGCTGTGGAATGGCAGTCATGTAGTGGGAAACTGTTTTGTGTTGCATTTCTGATTGGCCATTAAGAGTACTTTGTTAGCAGACTGCTGCTGCACAATAATGGCAAGCAAGGCTGTCATGCTGTTTACTGCACCTAAATATCTACCTATCTTTTTATCATATATGCCTGCAATGTTATATGTAATACTATATGGATTATTTTTTATTGTTTCTTTTCAAGAATATCTAAAATATCTATCAAATTACTTTAGCTTATCCCTTCAAGAAGGCTGTGTCTCAAAATTCAAACTTTTTAGTCTTTCTCTTATTTTTCTCTTCCTCCTTGGCAGTATGTAATTGATGTTTAGAGTGTAGCAGGTAAGCAATGGAAATTTTTATATATATTACATAGTTCGTAGTAGGCAAAGAAATTTCTCCTTTTCTGACTGCTTCCTATGCAGATGTTTTCTTGTCCACAGATTCTCAGCACCTTTCACCCTACCTTTTAGATGAACTTTGATAATGGTGATAGTGATACTTAGGTAAAGGAAGCTGAATTGCTGCATGTTGAGGATTTGCTTTGTTCCTTTTAGTATGTACTTTTATGACATTCCATAAATCTGTCTTTTATGAACAACAAATTTAGGTTCAGTAGTTGTCTTAAACTGAAAAAAAACAGAAGATAAAATATGTCTACTCTTGCTATTTATATCTGTTAATATTAGCCATATTTTTTCCAACTATATTGGTTTATTAATATTAGTCCTCTTCACTACTGTGCTCCTCATCCTCCCTTGGGTTGGTTGATAAATGGTTCCTGTGGAAAGCTGGTAAAGGTAAACTGTGGTGACACAGCCACTTTCTGTCCTGAGTTCAGGGTGTTCACCCTATGCAGGCTCAAAGGTCAGAGACAGGGATGAGCACCATTGGAAAGTGCAGCTAAGCATTTGCCCACTTTGTCTCTACCTCTACCACTCTGCTTTAGAACCTTTTATATCCTTTTACACTCATGGCCACTTCCCCATTGCCTGTTTTTTGGGGTGTGTTGCTTAATGATGAAGGTGTTCTCGCTAAACTGTTTACAAAGAGGGGCCAAGTTACTAGAGCCACCCAGTGAGCACCTGATGGTTTGCTTCATTGTTTACATGTTGTACTACACAGGGGCACACACTTAACAGATGCTCAGGCAGACTGGCTACAGTGTTATGTGAAGCCTGTTTGCAGAGGTGCAGTGATATAAACAAACAGCATTCATGCATTTTTTGGCTGCTTGTCCATTATTTTTATGCTATCAAAGGGAAAAATAGAGAATGGCTGCACATAAATTTAGAGAAAAACTGCTGAAATGTAGATTTAGAAATACACTAATGGGAACGTGAGTCATTTTTGTGGGCTAAGATGTCCCAGCAATCCAACCTGTGATGCAGCCATTCATTAAGTTGCTAATGTTTATTCACCTTTTTTTTCAGTTTTGTTGCTTTTTAAACATTTTCCTTTGGGATTTGGTATTGCCACATTTTTTATCATTTCACATTGAGGCAGCACAAGACTCTTTAGTGCAGTCCATCCTTGTGTGGACTGCAATGCTTAAGTATGCTCCCCAGAGTATGTGTCATGCAGTTGTTTGCTTACTTTACCAGGAAAGGTCTATGCAACTGTATGCCATGATTACTTCCCTGCTAAGTGGCTGGTTTGTTGAAGATGCTTCACATTTGTAAGGCTTTATTTTAGGAAACTTTTAAATAGTCTAGCATCTCATCATTAACAGCACCATGCATGATGATTTTGTATATAAATTGCATTTAACATTGATGACAATGATGATGGTGCATGCATGATATCAATAACACATTCGGTCTAAAGGGAGGGTAGTATGTCATCTCCTACAAGCTGCCACAGCACACCTAAAGTTGTCACAGCGGGATGAAATTTGTGATTCTTTCTTGGTAGTAATTACTCGCACGCACTGGCACACATCATGCCTCAGCCTTGCAGTCCAGGGAGCGGGGCAAGGCTGCCAAAGGGTTAGGTGGCTTTTCTCTCATGGTGATTGAAAAATTGCATTTCCTCACCTTCCATGACTTGGAAGAGGCATAAAGTTGCATTAGAATTATACATTTATTTGTTTTCCGATAGTCTATTGTCCTCACTCACTTGCCTTACTAATAGCAGTATCACTTATTCAAGTTTTTTGGTCATATTAAAGTATCAGACTCAGAGTTTTGTGGGAGTAAGAAGAACTGTGCTCTTGGTGTGTAGATGTATCCACTGAGTGTCAGATACAATGCATTGGATTTAAAAATGACAAGAAAAAATATGTATGCTTTCTCTCTCAGTGGGAGGTCATTGTTACATTATGCTTTAGGAGAGATGAATTAAGGGAATGAAATGGCCTCAGGGTAGTAATTGTGGTTTTATTATTTCTTTCAAGACAATTAAAATCAATGCTGTAGTCATCTCTGGCCGAGTGGTAAGTCTGCCGAGAAGTAGTTTACATGCTGCTTGTGCTGTAGTTCTTTCTCTTGCTCTCCTACATGTCTCATTGATGTAGTTTATCATCATTTTAGTTTTCAGGACAGCCTAAATTTTGAAGTGGCTCTTTTGCCCATTTAATGCAGTATTATGTACAATTGGAAGCAGTACTTATGTCTCCTTCCTGTAATTATGGGCCTCTTAATCTCTGGGTGCTTAATGGACAAACCTTCCCCCTGTTTTTCTTATTTTTGGAGAAAAGAAGAGGGAAGTGATGTGCCAGAATGCTTACTCAGGATTCATTCGTCTGTTCCAGTGGTTGTTGAAGGGAGGTAGTGACTATGGTTTTAATTTGTGCAACATTAATAATTTCATGAGGTGGCAGTTGCTACGTGTCGATGTGTCCCTTTCACGAGGTGGAGTTTGCCAATGTGTTGGTTTGTCTCACAGTCTCGACTGTCACAAGTAGATTGTTTACAGTAAACCCACGCTTTGACAAACCAATTGGGGGAAGGAGGTGTCACTATATTCGAGTCAGTTTTATCTGAGGGATCCGAACATTTCCCATATAACGAACCTTGTTTGCTACATGAGGTAAATTGTTTGCTATGTCTGATCATTTCTGATTATATTTGAAGTATTAGATGAAAGGTGAGGCATGAAAGGACGAGATCAGATGTGATTACAGTTGGGCAGACACTGGATATGAACTACCCAGTCGACATTGTTTAAACTGCTGCAGATCGACATGTGTGTTCGGCTGGCCTACCACTGAACAGAACCACGCATTTGTCAAACTTGTTCAACAGATTCCCCCATATACCACACTGAAATTCATCATATCAAGATCCATAAAAGCGAGGATTTGCTGTATTAGCAGTTCATGAAAGTTTAGTTTTTATGGCATTAAGAGTTGTTCTTTGATACTGCACTTCAGATTTGTTATCATGCTGACCCTTCAGGATGGTAAATATCATTGCAAGTTTTTTTATTTCTGTTTGCATTAGTCTAACTTATCTTTATTTACATTTCATTTATTGCCTTTAGTGAGCATTGTCTGATTGCAGAGGTTGATGAAAATACCTTTGTGTTTAGCTATTACTGAGCCATTAACCACAAAAGTAATCAGAGGAATTGAAAAAGGTTCCTTCATTTTTTCCCTGATGGAGAAGGCACACCTTCCCTCCCATGCAAGACTTAGAATATCATAATCCAAAGCAAACATTCATAGGTGGCAGGGCATTGCTGTACTAATGAAAAGTGACACACCTGACGCTGAGGCTGTGATAGCATGCAGTTACCATTATTCTGCTTCCTTCCTACTTTTTTTATTTTTGTAATCATGGAATTTTCCTTCCTTTTCATTTTCATTGTTTCTTGTAATTCTAATACACAAACTGTTACAATTTTCCTTGCCTCATAACACAGTGCCTTCAATTCATTATCAGCTTCACTTTTTATTGACAGTTTTCAGCCTCGGCCACGAACCTAAGGCTCTTTTATGTTTACGGGCATCACAGCTTCCACCTTTTTGCTGCAGCTTTATCACTGGGTCTCACTTGTTATGATTACTTCATTGAAATATTACCACTATAGGTTTGCTTTTTATTCACTTTAGGATTTAGGAACATTTTTTTTCTAATGTGTATCTTTTCTATATTTTGTTCTTACTCAACAAGTTCTCACAAATTTATTAGATCTGAAACAAGGCAGAATTTGACATGCAGGTGTTTCTGTGACTCTACACCACTAAGAGTTTTTTACAGGAAAGACTGATCCATGCAGTCTTTTGTTATATCATTCTGCCACAGACTGTAAATATGGACACAGGCAGAACCCCAGTTGGTTTAAGAATGTCAAAACCCATTAAGTATATTACTCAGGGTGCTTTATGAACTTTTAAGAATGGTATTTGCATGTAGTTCATAGTAAATATAGTAGTTAGTGAACATAGTACTGACACAAGATAACATCTAGCACCTGCCTTTAGCAGTGCACAGTATCCTTCCTTCAGTAAATAAAACCTTAAGATGTGCTGGTGATTACAAATACATATCTCCTTATTCCACTGCATGTTGGGAAAGGCATTATAAAGGAATGAAGTTCCCCTATCACTGGAGATTGAAGACTGGCCTCCACTCAACCATTATAATGCCTGGAACAAACATGCTCTTTTTTATAATCTTTCCCTGCCCTTGCTAGAAGCTATGTCACAGATGTTAATGATATAAGAAAGGATTTATTCCTCTGCTAATTAACTAAACCGTAGAGGGTAACCCTGTAGCAGCTACTGTTTGTTCAAATATAATATGCACTGTCAGAAAAAAAACTTATAGTTGCTGAGCTGTACCTATATGTGTCAGTGCTGTGTTCTGAATCTTGCAGGTGTATGTGCCACAAGGTGTACCAAAGAGTCAGTGAAGACCTTAGTTTGTCCTGCATGTTGGTTTTGTGCTCTATCTTTGTTCTCAGGATTTTCTGTATATATGTGTACATGTTTTCTTATGCTATTTATGCCTGGGTATTCATCCATGCCTTTTTAATATCCTACTTGTGTACATATTGAATGAAACATTTAAAAGCTAAATGATATTAATTAGGCAAAGAATTTTAAATCTGATATACATGTCAAATAGAAAACAATACTGATCTGAAAACACATGACATAAAACCTGTATCTAATTGTGTCCAGCATCAGAGCATTTGATGAGCTTCTCCTCACCACTTAATTCTCGCCTCCACAGGTGCTCCTTCGACCAGCAGCACACCTCCGTCGCTGGCAACGAGTGAGAGGAGCAAGCCATGTCTGAGAGCATGTGGCCGTGGTTAACCTTTTGCTATGTTCTCCCTCCTTGAGCTTGTTCCTCCTGTCTGCAGTATGTGAGGCTGGTGTCTGTTTGGCTGCTGAGTTTGTGAGGATGTCTTATTTCATTTGGTTGCTGAGTGTGTATGAGGGTGTTTCTTTGACTGTCCTTTTTCCCATGTGTTCAAGGTTGCCATTTATGCCTCCATTGCTTTAGAACGCCATTTGATTAAACTACCAGAATTAGCTCCACAATGTGTGTTAAGAGCACTGTGCTGTTTTACCTCCCATCATAAACTTCTTCATAAATTTTAGAGGAAGAATAAATGGCATCCCATGTCAACTCTTGCATTATGTTAATTTGTGTAAGATGTTGTCTTATTATGACTGTCAAGTACTTACTATGTCCATGTTATAATTGGACAGGTGCATATAGTATGGCAGCTGTATATAACTTTGAACATCATGACACTTTAGATGTTTATATTGCATATCAAGATTGCTGTACATCTCCTGTTCTCATCAGGTTTAATTAAAGACAAGCACATGGCGATATTCTTAAAGTTAATAGACAAGTTTTGGATTGTGGCAATGAGGTGATAATGAAACTGGTTTGCATTTGCATTGTTTATCAACTCATAGGTTGTGTTAAGTATTTTGATACATTCGGTGTTCCAAGTGTGTGTGTGTGTGTGTGTGTGTGTGTGTGTGTGTGTGTGTGTGTGTGTGTGTGTGTGTGTGTGTGTGAGCCAGAGTGCAGTTTACTGTTACATGGTTACTGTTAAAACACACTATATTGTTATACTTTACTTTTTTTGTAAGGTGCAGGCAACACTTTTGTGAACCTGCATGCATTAAATGTGTGCAAACCAGTGACTATGTATGTGTGATTGGTTGAATCCTTGATATGTATTTGTGAAATACATTGAGTTAATCAGTACTTCAGGGAAAAAAATTAATGAAACCTCATTTGTTACAAAGACTCATTTATACAGTCAGGCTTTATTCAGAACTTATTCTTTGCTTCTTAAAAATTGTGTCCTCTCACCCCCAGGATATCCACCTCACTAGTAGATCCAATCCGTAGTCTCTTCTTCCACTATCTAATAGTGACCAATCGCCTTCCAATGTTATGCTCATACCTAGTCACACAACCAACTCTTGGAGAGGTATATTCTAAGGTATGTGAACAGTATAAAATTATTTAGGTATACTGTAAAGATTAATTAAAGCTTCATGGAAATACAAAAGCCAATACACAAGACAACAGAAAGACAGTTTTGAAATTCCCAATACCCCTCACAGAAGGTGGCCACATGCTCCCTATTGAACGTGGCCCTGTACTCCTTACTGAACGTGGCCCTGTACTCCTTACTGAACGTGGCCCTGTACTCCTTACTGAACGTGGCCCTGTACTCCCTACTGAACATGGCAATAATCCTTCATGGGTCCTGTTTGTCATTGGTCAATGCCCATTGGTGTAAAAAATTAACAGCCAGAAGTTAGCAGACTAGATCAGTCCTGTGCAAAGGCCAATCCCCCCCCACCCCCCTTGAGCTGCTTCCTTTAGGGTTTGTTCACACAGGAAAGTTGTACCGCTGCGATGGCAATTTCAGTGTTCGTCTATGGGAGCGTTCAAACGTCACCGCGGCGTTTTCCACAACGCTGCAGTGGCAAGATTCCCCTCGCCACCACAGCAGTATAGATCGTGTCGAGATATATAGAAATTAACGTAAGCGTTCACACACAGCGGTGCACCACCACGTTTTCAAGGCAGCGGGCAGCATCATTGGCTCCGTGCCAGCCAATGAGAGAAGAGACTGCGTTACCATGGCTCGAGCAAGTCCTCGAATGATTTCATGGACATTCTTAAATAATTGAAAAACTTTTTTTTCATGGTCCCTCAAAGATGGATACAAGGTCGTGAAAAGGCCATGGGTAATTCAATCATGTAGAATAGGATGACTCCAATGACGTCTTTGTCGCTGTTTGCGCCGTTTCAAGCAGCGATCCAGAAGCCAAACACATGCTACCTCCTCCACATCCATCTCAGCACTGAATGCAATATATGAAAACAAAACAAAACAAAAAATATGGATCAACGCTGCGTTTACGCCGCGGTGCAAGCGCTTTGTGTGTACAGAGTGGCGGTTGGACCGCCACGTTGCAACCGCCCTGTGCGAACAGGCTCTTACTTCAAAAACAACAAAGATCTATAAGAACTTAATAGCTAAGGCCCTTCACTGGCACTTCACTCAAGATAACATGCTGCATAGGCACGTGTTGACTGTTTGAAACAAGAGTCAGAGCACTAACCAAGACATTTGGTTTCATTCACAAACCCACATAACTAGCACCTTATAATTTACTAAAGTGACTATCACTTGTTCAAGGTTTATATTGATCACTGTTATTAACTTGTGTATGAAGTACCATATTACAGTGCACACTGTCAATATGACACACCCATATATTAAATTTATCAAATATCTGATACAAAAATTGATAATTTTTTTATGAAAATAATGGACACTTTGTAATAACAAAATTGGCATTTTCCATAATGTACAATTTATAACTAAAGATAAATGCAATGCCCCATTTTCAACCTACGTGACAAAATTTTGGAGACATCTGCAGTTAGCTTTCCATATTCATCAATAGAATTGCACATTGAATTTATATATACATTTTATAGCATCATAATTAATGCTCAGCCAAGATTATAAATATGCTGAAACTTAATATAAATGGTATTATATTGTTTGCGATTGATGAATACTGAAGAACAAACTTTGTGCACAAACAAGAAAATATAGTAAGTATGCCCTAGTTTGCTTCTCATCCAGGAGTGGGACTATAAGGTTTTCTTTACATCAACATTTCATGAATATCTATCATTATTATCCTTAACCCGGTAGCAGCGGGGATCACGTTTCTTAATGGTCCCCCAAGGCGAGAAAAATGAGAAAAATCACCCCTCACACAAACCATTTCATAATATATATCCAAGCATTTGTGATCAGATTATGTATCATCTATTTTGGGGGGTTTATATCACGGCACAAATTTGGCCCGTTGCTGCTACACGTTGAAGCCACAAATTCGGCCCGTCGCTGCTACCGGGTTAATGGAGTGATATACATCTAAGGATACCATCATTAAAAACTCTCACTCTTTGATATTAAAATATAACACAATTTGGCCTGCTAATTCATGAACTGTCCTTTATCATGTGAGTTGTATTGCTTCGTCCGTTTTTGGCTCATGTAAACAACTATTCATTCATACTGTGCACACTGACTGCTGTATCAAAACTATCTCTTAATGTTGCTATTCCTTTATAAAAATAGCCATGAGAGTAGGCAAAGTCACAACTCCTTAGCATCATCTCTATTTGCTATAAAACAAAATTATTACATCATATTCTTATATTGTATAAAGTTTTAGCAAGGAGTTTTAATTATAAAAAGGGTTACAAAAATACACCCCTTTTATCTTCCAAAGTAATTCAGATTATCAAATTATCAAATTATCAAATTATCAAACAATAATCCTTCAGATGTGTGCTGAATAAGCCAATTTGGAAAAGGAGAGCCACTTGTCTAAAGAAATAGTGCAGTAATATGGTTATACTGTTTGCAGCATAAGGTAATTAGTAAGCATAATTTAGGTTTGGCAATTACTTTTTTTTTTTTTTAAGGAACTTTTATAGTCAAGTTATGCATAATGCATAGGACAGTACAATAAACTTTTGGTCAATATAAATTCACATTAAACCCTGCATTAATAATTAATAAAGCTCTTATTTTTGTTATATTCTGCTCTGTTGATGCCAACAACATCAAAAACAACCTTACAAAATTATTACAAGACACAGTGTAACCCTAACAATACATCATGAGAGAAGATGCAGTACCTGTAGGCACTTCCCAAATAGGAACTCTAAGCTTCAGCCCTCTAACTACTGACACAAGCAAACACCAGAGAGTATGTGTCACATTATGATTGCCATAGCACCTCAGGTATGGAAAAATATGTTACCACAAATGCATGTAAGCACAATACATAAAGTATTGTAGTAAATAAGTATCTTGAATTTAGGATCCAGATCTCCAACTCTATACCACATAATCTGGAAGGAATCAAATATTATTAGTTTTCACTTACAAGTTTGTCAGGAGGTTATAACATATATTTTCTCAAGTATATAACATAGAAGGTGCTGCCTGCCTAAACTGTTAACCTTAGTAACTTATAAAGTTGATTTTGAAATAAAAAAGACATAACCTTAGTAACTTATAAAGTTGATTTTGAAATAAAAAAGACAATTACCAGTGTGAGGTTTGAGATGCAGAAGAGTACTATGCACACAACAAAGAAAAGGTCCAGAGCAGAAACGCCTGAGATGAAAGCACTTATGGCAGTGAAGAACACAAGGAGGACTGTCAAAATAATGATCACAGTATTCACACAGCGTCCCTGAAACAATAATTGCATTAGAAATGTAAAAAAAATCGGCACTAAGATACTAATCATTCCTTTACTAATGATATTGATGATGAATTATTGTATGTTAATACTGAAATATGACAACATGTATCACACGGAAGCCACAATGTACATTCTAGTGATCTTGAATTACCTATGTAATAATGAAAGAGTACAAACATGACTGACAGCAAAGATAACTGAACCACTAATAAGTGAGCTCCAGTGACACCATCTTCAGCAGCGCAAAGGGAGGTGCTTGGAGGCGGCTGACTAACTCACCCTGGGTTGCGCCTCTCTGTTGCCGAACAGAGGAAGGTTTTCAAGGTTTGGGATGGGTTCATCCATGGTTAGTACTGGAAATGATAAAAATTGAATCAATCATTACTCACAGCCCTTTATTATTACAGCAGTAAATGTATTTCTTAAGAGGTGTCAATCTTATAACAGCAAAAAGATTATCATAAATGTGCCAAAGATAAAATTTCAGACTAAACTGACAGCTGACACCATTAAATTATCTATTACCATATATATACACATCAGTTTATCATCAGCCTCAAGTATTGAACAGAAGGTGCCTGTAGTAGCTAGCTGTATTAAATAGTAGCTACCTCATCAGATTTTATCAGTCCCACTTCCTACACTTGAAGTCCAGATTCAACAACTTTTTCTTCCTCCTTCCTTTTGGGATGGTTGATAAATGGGTACTTGGGAAAACCTGGGAAAGGTAAACTGTGGCAACCGACATTGCACTGGTCTTTTGTCCTGGGTTGATGGGTTCTCACTCACCACAGGCTCAAGGCCCAATGGTACAGAGATTAATACCATGGTCAAGCACAACTAATAGCATATGCTCCCAACTTTACTTTTATCTATAACTATTGTTATGCTGCTGCATAGTATTAGTATGGGAGAGTTCTAGATTCATCTAGCCTAAGATGAGTGAGAGAACAAAGAACAGGAGGTACGAGTATATACTCAACAAGAGGCAATATACCAGCAAGTTGTGAAGGTTGTACAGCTGCCAAAATAAAGAATACCATTTGTCTTCCCCTGCTGTCACTCACCACCTGCAAGCCAGCATTCTCTCCAGTGTACAACCCCCCCAAACCCAATGGAAGCAAATGAAATACCTATCCTATGCACTCTGCATGCTACTTTTTTCAGAATATTAGAAGCAGTAGTTAGCTAGATTAACCATATATATACACCGCCGGGCCAAGGCACTGGTCCACGGAGGCGTTATGGGTCCCTTGCACTGGGGTCATGGGTGTCAGTGGGTGGGGCATGGGGGATGGTGCTGGCCGGGACGTGACTGATGGGGAGGTATACGTAGTACCCATGGATAGACATATATCACAAAAGAGGAGTACTTCATGAGGTAGGGAAGTAAGATATGGGTGCCTTGATATAACTATGGTTGACCAGAAAGCCTGACAGCGACTGACAAGCGTTAAGTGTAGAGACTGTGTACAGGAGCAGGTCACGTGATGGGTGCATGCATTAACCTCTGCTTCTGTCCCTGCCCCCTAGTACCTGCTTAGAGGAGATCCTTATAGGGCGTGTGCTTGCTGCGGCCAGGACGAGGCGGCACAGTGAAGGGCGTAGCCATGGACAGCGGCAGCCAGTGTGTCACAGTCAGCTGAGTGGGCAAGTGATGCTTCTTCCTCCTCTTCTTCTTCTTCTGATCTTCTTCTTCTTGATTCTCTCTCCTGACTTTGCTCTTCTATTGCATTACGTATAGTACCTTTCCTCACTATAATACACTTTTTCACTATACTTCTCATAGGTTTCTTCATTTTCTTGCTTGAGTCACCTACTTTCCATCCTTTTCCTTGTTTCTGTTCGAGCATCTTTGCCTTTTTTTCCAACGCTGCATTAGAAACACTTGTTAGCTTTACAATTCTTTCAGTCTCCTTTAAATTTTGTCTCCATATAGCCCTATCAAATCCTACAAAGTACCCCAAATCCTCCTCCTCTAGTCTTCTATATATCTCATTCCCTTTTTGCCTATTACTGTCACTACTGAGCTAGGCTGCTATAACTTCCCTCTCTGTCTCTCATAGTTGCTGCATTCTACTGTTATATATGTTCAACTGTTTCCTTTTTGTCTCCATCGCAGTCTCGTCGTCCTCTTCTATATATATCTTTAGCCTCCTATCCCATTCCTCTTTGCCTATTACTGTCACTACAGGGGCTATATAACTCCGTCTCTTATAGTTACTTCATTCTACAACGGTTTCTTTTTCTTTTCTTTCTCTCCATAAATATTTCAATTCAATTCTCTCCTGTCATGTATAGGCCACTGATCTGCCTCTGTGTTTAATTACCTATACTTCCGGCACGTGTTTCCCTATTAACTCAGAAAGCAACAGAATATCATTGATTCTAATGGATAGACGGAATACGAAACAAATGTCTAAGAAAAGTGTGATGTCGCCCTTTTAAAAGAGTGCCAAGGGGTGGGAGAGCCAAAGTCAGTGCCACACGAACTCGGCCCCTCCACCAAGGCCCCAGCAAGGACTCTCTTGTCATCTTAAAAGAGAATAGCCCTTAATTACAGCTCCTAACACTTGAATTATGCCAATTCAATCATTAAACACAAGTGAGGGACCGAGACCGTGAAGATTGGTGCCAAAGTCAGTGCCACACGTCCTCGGCCCCTCCACAGAGGCCCCAGCAAGGACTCTCTGGTCGAAATAAAAGAGAATAGCCATTAATTACAGCCCCTGACAGTTACGTTATGCCAATTCAATCATTAAATACAAACGAGACCGAGACCGAGAAGGCTGGTAACTGACTGGTGACCGATCCTCCGAGGCACCGCCAGGCCCGTGTAGTGCCAAAGAAGCTAAAGCAGACATAGATGACTCACTTTACAAGGAAGTCAAGCTATTAAGGGTTAACAAGCAGCCATAGGACCAAGAGGAGCCGTAGGGGGAAGGATGTGGCCAGGGAGGGGGAGGTGGCCGGGCCGAAGTGAGGAAGAAGCAGCAGTGGCCGTGTGGTGGTGCCTCAGCCAGTGTCCCCGGGGCCCCTTCGCCGCTGCTGGTGTCCCCATGTCCCCGGTGCAATGGTGAAGTGCTGCTGAAGGGTCAAAAAGCAGCCATAGCATCAAGAGGAGCAGTTCAGAAGCAGCAGTGGCCGCGTGTGTGCCCCAGCTAGTGTCCCCATGTCCCCGGCACAATGGTGAACTGGTGCCTGCTGCCAGATCACGTGGTAGAGGTTATATTCTCCTACCTGGACGTGCACGACCTGAGGAACTGCTCCCTGGTGTGTAAGAACTGGTACACGTTCCTCAATGACCAGAACAACGACGTGTGGCGCCTGCACTGCGTCAGGAGGCTGGCCGAGGAGGCGCTCAAGTCGGACCTCCTGGCCTCCGTGCCCACCTACAAGGCAAAGCTGAGGGCGTTTTACCACGCGTGGAACCCCAATGACTGCTCTAGGAACATTTACGTGAAGCCAAACGGGTTCACGCTGCACCGGAACCCCGTGGCCCAGAGTACCGACGGGGCCCGGGGCAAGATGGGGTTCAGGTCGGGGCGGCACGCCTGGGAGGTGGTGTGGGAGGGGCCCCTGGGCACGGTGGCCGTCATCGGCATCGCCACCAAGGACGCGGCGGTGCAGTGCCCGGGCTACGTGGCGCTGCTGGGCTCCGACGAACACTCCTGGGGCTGGAACCTTGTCGACAACCACCTCCTGCATAACGGGGACTCACAGGGGAACTACCCGCTGCTGAACAATGCACCCAAGTACCAGGTGAGTCCAGCGGCCACTCACGTATCAGGACCAGCCTATCTATAACCTAGCCTGACCTGACCTGACCTAAGTTAATTTAATCTAACCTAACCTGAATCTGACAGGTAAGAGAATCTGAGGTAAATCTTAAGAACAGCGGCTCCTGACTGGTGCGCATTTAGGGCACGGTGTGGTGGTAATTACAACATTTCTAGCATGTACGACGGGGTTTTGACAAGCAGACAGGTGTGTTTATGTCACAAGGGGTGTATTTTTCCACGCTGGCCTCACGATTTCTTCTAAGTCGATGGGCGATGAGACTGCGAGTTCCGGGGTGAAGAAAGGGAAGAGCCCGCATGGAAAATTACACCCCTTGTGACATAAACACGCCTGTCCGCTTGTCAAAACCCCATCGCACGTGCTAGAAATGTTGTAATTACCACCATACCGTGCCCTAAATGCACACCCGTTAGGAGCCGCTATTCTTAAGATTTACCCAATTTGATCTGAGCTGACCTAGCTTAACTAAATCTAACCTAACTGCTGCCAGTTCTTGTCATGCCTGGAACGATCTTAGAAGTCTCGTTCTTTAAGTGTACCGACCGCCATCTGTTATTAGTGCCGGATTATTTTCCAAGGTATTAAAGCTGCAACCCTTCAGCTTATACCTCTTATTTGGGAAGAGGAAGTAATCACAAGGAGACATCAAGAAAGTAGGAGGGGGATCGATGGTTTTTTTTTTTTTTTTTTTTTTTTTTTGCGTTCAGTCTGTGGCACTGGTAGACTTTCTTGGTGGGGTCTGGTGGTCGGCCCCAGCCTGTTATGGTGCAGGCAAGTTTTCATAGTGGTGACATCTTACTTGGCTCATGTTGCTCCCCAGAGCTTACTTTTGATCTTTAGAAAGTTAATCTAGAGCACAGGTTGGTAGGTGGTCTTCAGAACAGCACATGGGTAGTCTTAGGCCACCCTGTGATGACTGAAAATTGTCAGCTTGTAGCAGTGGACAAGATTAGGCGCACCTAACATCACCGTAGCCAATCCAGGATTCAGTACGTTTCCTAACTAGTAGAAGGTAATGTTATAATTGTATTTCGTAAAGAATCCTTATAACCAAAAACGGTAAAATTCTAGTGTTTGCCCATACTCCCCCCTCCCCACCATACAAGCCTGGGAACCTGGTGGGAATGCGGGGTTTCGGGTGGGGGACACAAAATCCGTCGCATTCACGTATTTTTTTAGTGGGGGGGGGATAAAAACTCCCTAGATCTAGGGAAATTCCCTAGATTTAGAAAAATTTTCCTCCCACCACCACTAAAATAAGCATTTGCAATGAATTTAGTGTTTCCCATACGGAAACCACGCACTCAGTGGATCCCCAAGCTTGTTTTGGGAGAGAAGCGTCGTGAACCCACCAAACGATGCTCACCTCACCATCTGGCGTGGCACCGGAGGCCATCTGTGCTCACATAACCCGCCTACACCACACTCATGCCCTCTCTAGTAGGTTGTCACCTCATCGCAAGGTTTCTGTCCTCCAAGTAGAGTCCGTGGCACCAAACACAGTGTATCTTCATTGTTTATCACTGACACAAGTAAAACCACCAGCTAGCCGGGATCCGTCCAACGCCGCGCCTTAAACAGTACTGTGAGTTTGCAGGAAGTGCAGGCTCTCGAACCTCCTGCCTGAGCTGTTCGAACACGTGAATCCTTACTGACCGGATTTTAATCTGCTTCACGGGCTCGTATTCCCAGTATACAAGGTGATTGTGGATATTGATTCCGCGCCTCCAGAATATGATAATACGCCTCTATATATCATAGTTAAAAAAAACTGTACTTAAAAGTAAAGAAGCCGAATTAATCCCCTTCCCCCAACGATCTTGGGGGACCTGCATGAACTCAGGGTATTTGGGTGGGGGAGCATATTTAAACTACTCCAACCGAACTTTACGACCTGCTAACGAGGGGGCGACCCCCCTGCTAACCAAGGGGGGGCTGTGCCCCCCCTGGACCCCCCCCCCCCTCTTAAAGGTGCGTGTTCTAAAAAAAAAAATAACCACGCGTGGTGGACCTGGTCTTACATGTGTGGGCTAATGGCTAACTAAGCGTACCATCGCTAACCTAGCGTACCGCCGGTAATAGTATTAGGTAAAGGTGCTTGTTCTAAGAAAAAATAACTACGCGTGGTAGACCTGGTCTCACATTCGTGGGCTAATGGCTAACTAAGCGTACCATCGCTAACCTAGCATACCATCGGTAATAGTATTAGGTAAAGGTGCGTGTTCTAAAAAAAAAATAACCACGCATGGTGGACCTGGTCTCACATGCGTGGGCAATGGCTAACTAAGTGTACCATCACTAACCTAGCGTACCATCGGAAATAGTATTAGGTAAAGGTGCGTGTTCTAAAAAAATAAAATAACCACGCGTGGTACACCTGGTCTCATGCGTGGGCTAATCGCTAGCTAAACGTACCATCGCTAACCTAGCGTACCATTGCTAACCGGATCGTTGGCAACGCTGCTCATATTGCAATGGCGTCGCCATGTAAACACATCGTCCGTATGTATAATATGGCCTTAAGTACAATATGGAGGCGTAATACCGTATTTTCGAGGTGCGGAGTGATTTTCAATGATTACCTTGCGTGGTTTCCATACGTTGTAAAAAAAATCCGGAATGTATGAAATTTCCCCACATCTAAGTAATTGTAAGGAATTTCCCTACATCTAAGGTATTTTTCAACTCCTCGTAACTCAAAAACTATGCATTTGCGACGCATTTCATGTTTACCACCGCATTCCCTGAAGTCTCAGTGGCCCCCTAGCCAATTTTGGTTGCAAGGGGTGAGTATGGGCAAACACTAGAATAATACCCCAAAAACTAACTAAAATTATGGGTATTCTTTTTCTTGAACAGAACATTGAATAAACAACACAACAATAATATGAATATATGTATAGCCACCGTTGCCAGATTATCGTACTCGGAGCATAGTATTTACCGGTTTCTGACGCCTACCTATTGCCAAGAAACATCAGAATCTAACTATTTTAACGATAGTTATAAATTAGTTTCGTTATTGGAGTCCAACGTTAAGGCGGTAGCTCTGAGGCCCGAGCCAGCCTATACACCATTTTGAGGGTATCAGATACCATAAATGGCATATTTTTACTGCGCAAAGCAGGAGATGTCACTTATTGTGACTTCATGAGCTTTCATATTTATCTATTTGTGTATATTTCATGGTGGCAAAACTTTCATTACTAGTTTCATTTTTACTAGTGACACGAATATGTAACTGATTTTCACAATAGAATTTCACTCAAACAAGTGAATCAGACACCACAGAAATATTACTAGTGTGTGTATGAATGAATACAAAGATATGCATATACTTTGATTTAACTCTAGAATGTCTCATGGATCATTAATAAATAAAAACAAAATATCTGGATAGGCTACTCTTTAGGCCTTTACTGGCTATGGCTGCCAAAAAAGTCCCTTCACCAAGTTTGTACCACACCATTTGGTGATTGTTAGGTACGCCTATTGAACTTAGGTTCTCCAGGATGCCGCACCTTCACGCTGACCATTCAGCCACCGCCTCCCCTGAAATATTTACCTGCTTTTAATACAATATGAAATGCTGCATTGTCATGATGGAGCCAATCCAATCCAGTAGTAGTTGTGGGATAAGCCTTGTAATGGCTTCCATTATGTAGTCCTTGTGTTGATTATTCTTATTATTATTTTGATCTGTATTACTTTGATCTTCTCGTCTGTTTATTCACACACTGCTTTTCAGTGGCATTAAACTATTTTTCTTTCCTCACTATAATACACTATTGCACTATAATTTTCATAATTTTATTTTCATTCCTTTCTCATGGATATATTCATCCACTTTTCTTTTGTTTTCTTTTTCCCGGGCTTCACTTGTTTTATCCATTGCCATCACACCACAATATCTGGTTGTTGTTTCTGTTCCATATAACACATTGCTGATCTATTCAACTTTCTTGATGGTAGTCTGACAATCCTGATGCAGAATTTGTTAAATTTCTTTGACATTTATCAGGTATGTGCCTGTGAAAGGTCTGCCTTCTCTCTTGTTATCATCCACTGACGTTCTGTCCCTCCTTAAGCTTGAATTCTACTTGGAACAGCTCGTACAACTTCGTTGCCATAAACTTGTTGGAGCATCTCATAGCTCTCTGTTGCGAATATCCAGAGTTTGACACATAATTTGATGCTTGCTCTATGCCTAACTTTAAGGCCTATGGTTAAATAACAAATGAACATATAGTTTAAAAAAAATCCATGTACCACAGGTCCTAATGTTGGCAGTGTGAAGTCATATGGCATCCTGACTGATAGAAGATACTGCTAGCTCCTGCTGGGTGTCACATAAGGTGGCTACGAGGAAGATTTGATAATTGCGCTATATTGTCTAAATCATTCACTGAATGTAGAAAAAGATTATCACATTGTTGCACTTTGTTCAGAGTTCCAGAACTTTTTGATGGTACCTACCTCATGTCGACAATCTTTTTACTATTATATAACTCTTGAATACAACCAGTGTCATATATTGATTTTTTTTACAGGATCAATGATGTAGTATCTATGATGCCAGAATTAAACACATTTAATTGATTCTTTGGTGGGCTGTGATTATTTGTCACTTTACACACAGGAGGAGGAATAAATTCCACACGATTCAATCTTTGCTACATTCAGCAAATGATTTAGACAATATAGCACATTTATCAAATCTTCCTCATAGCCACCGTATGGTTTTTTTTTTTTTTTTTTCTGGAAGGCTGTACCCTGCCTGCAATTTGCTTTAGGAGAACATAGATTGGCATCCACTGATTGATATCTTGAAAATAACAGTTACTGGTTGTTCCCCACAAAGCAAAAGTTTGACCTGTTTGCTTCAGTCTCCAGTCCAGTATTTTGATTATATGATTCTCTTTGGTTTATATTGCTGCCACTACCCTGGCTTTGTAGTTTGGTAGAATGGTGACTTATAGCCACAGCAACATTGGTGATATATCTTAGTACAGTGTTTTGAAGTGGTACTAGCTTAAAGCTTTTCAGTGCTTGCCACATATTTCTAATTGAGAATATTAATTAAAAAGGAGTTAAATAGAAATAGATACTATATTAACTTTGTCATCTATAGCCCAAGGGAATTTTCAGGTGACAAGTTAAACTTACTCCCGTGCTGCCCCTTCCTCAGTACAAGAAGCCTCATCTATTTGACAAATTTGTTTATCTTAGAAAATTGTTGAATGACAAACCTATTTTTCCATAGGTTTAGAGATAGGAGGATTAGGCCGTTCTTGCCCAAGAAAAATGAAAGAAAAATACCTAGTTTATCAGTTGCTCCTGGGAAGCTTCTGGCAGCTGCCTGGCCAGAGCTTGTTGTTTCACCTTGTAGAGGAATTGTGTGCAGCTGGGCCTGTCCCCTGCAACAGTCAAGCCGGTCTTTACTTGCCTTGAATGTTTTCTGTGTTGTCACTGAGGGGGAAGTTTTGTGCCTGAGGTTGTCACCCTGTTGGTTGAGTCTTGTACTGGTCCGTGAATTATGAGACACGGCTCACCCTGTTGACTGTGTAGAGATAAGGCCATGCAAAGATCAAATGTGTCTCAGTAAAGTTACCTCCATAGGAGACATAAACTAACCTTATTGGTATGTAAGGGAACCTCTTATCTCCTTATCCTCCCATTATATATGATTAAATATCCAGTTGGATTATACAGCCAATCTGGAGTGCAATTTAATAATTAAATCATATATTAAATGTCAAAATGGTGGAGATTGCACCTAAAAACACTAAAAATGGCTACTGTATTTACAAATGCTGAATAATGAATGGCTAAATAATGTGGGTTTCTTGTACCACTGTAGTAGGCTACAACATCAAACAACTATTCTGAGACACATTACATAAAGGTTCTGATGCATACCTTTGTTTGGGAGTTCCTGTATCAGTATATAATTTATGTTCATATTAATATGGTTAGTCTATTATGAAAAGATGAAGCTAGTTCATTTTGTTTTGGGACTAAAGCTTTATTTTTTATCTTGTTCATGTTATTTGATGTGATGAGTAGGCTAGCTGTTGTAGCTAGTTTTTTCATGTATATGCAGAAATCACTGAAAGTTAGTTCAGTCTGCCTCACAGCCTTCTGTCTTTCAGGTGGGAGAGAGAATACGAGTAATACTGGACTGTGATGACAACACGTTAGCGTTCGAGAAAAATTACGAGTTTCTAGGAGTAGCCTTCCGAGGTAGAGTATGAGCTGCGGTGGTCACTGGCCTGAACTTATCAGGCCTTGGTCACGTGTTGTTTGTTGTCTCTGCTGCTTCATATCACTATTTAATAAAAACTGTTACTGATTATCAATTATCTTCTGCACCTGTGAAAGAAATTATCCAACATTACTTTCCTCATACATTAATCTAATTCATGTTATAATGCATGTGATATTTCCTTTAAGTAAATAAAATATAATATACAGTAAACCCTCTATAAATCAAACTATTTATTTATTATTATTATTTTTTTTCCTTTGAGCCAATGTCACTGATAGGCTTTCTTGATGGGGCCTGCTCGTCAGTCCCAGCCCGCTATGGCACAGGCAAGTTATTATTATGGCGCCATCTTGCTTGGCTCATGCTGCCCCCCAGAGCTCATTCTTGATCCTCTTTAGAGTTAATCTAGAGTCCGAGGTTGATAAGCGGTCTTCAGGACAGCATATGTGTAGTCTTAGGCCACTCGGTGATGACTGAAAATTCTCAGCTTGTAGTGGCGGGTACAACTTGAACCTGGATCCTCTGGGATGTCACGGCTGAATGCTGATCACTCAGCCACTATTTATCTTGAATGGCCAAAAATCTGAAATATTTGAAAGTTAAGCTTGTGTGTACCTAAGCAAAGCTGTTCTCGGGTTTACCAAAGATTCTGATTAATTATTGTATAAAAGATTAAGAAACTACAGGGGAGCTGGAGTAAGGCAGAGCTGAATTAATATAATTTTGTATAACTCTGGAATAGTCTTTTGGGCAGTGGTGTTTGTAAAATTGCAAACACAGATAAGTCTGAGCCGTGCCATGCGTGATGTGTGTTGGGAAAGCTGGCTGTGGTTGAATTGGAACATTCAACTATTGTCTGTGTGTGGGTCAATATGCTCTAGAAATATAATCAGCCGATGAGTGGCCAAGTTTCTCTTTCTCTACGCGTATTAGAGTTCAAGAGGGACAGCATGGGCAAGTCTAACAGCCTTTGTTTTGAAATAATGCAGTCTGGACTCACACCATTCCTCGCTATAAAGTACATCTTAAGTATGACTTACATCATCCATTCAGATGTTGTCCAGACACAAGCCATATGCAGATTTTTGTTCACTTTACGGATATGTGTCTGGAATCTTGAAAGAGTATGGTTTATCCAATATCTCGAACTTAGAGATCCGACTCATAGAGGGTTTACTGTATACCGAAATCTACATGTAAGTAACTTTGTCTGTATTTACAGGGTTGCCAGATAAGCAGCTATATCCATCAGTGTCTGCCGTATATGGTAACACTGAGGTGTCTATGGTATACCTTGGTCCCCCGCTGGATGGCTGACCCAGCACACCACTAGCACAGACTTTGTTGCCCTGCAGAGTGCAACACACCTCATTCTTAGCTCTAAACAAGGAAGGTACAGCTCAGGAGTGTTCTGTCTTGTGACCAGGGGGTGAGGTTGCTTCAGGGGAGTGGAGTGGACCTCTAGTCAAATGTTGCTCTTATTGGAGGACTCCTCCATGTGGTATGGTGTTCCTAGTGCAAGAGTGAGCCAGAGTGTACTTGGATGGCAAGGAAGTGGTCGGCCCTACAGCAAACACTTTGTGAAGGGTAGTGACAGAACTTCTTAAGGTATGAAGTGCTTGTTTCTGTGACATGCAAGCTGTATATGCCTTAATCAAAGTTTTCCACTTGGAACAGACAAATACCAAGGAGTAATGAAAATTTTATTTAGTGGAATATTGTCACTGTGAAACTATAATTATAGTCAATAAGCATGACAGACAGAGTTCCCTCTGCTCTACATGTCACGTGCCTTGGAAAATAACATTATGTGAAACTTTGGGTTTTGTCAGTTTTTATCAGACTCTGCTTTTCACCTCTTTGTATTTGAGTATTTATATCTGTATATATGTAGCTAGTAATGTTAAAATTTACTCAACTACTGCACTTGGTAGTCACATTAAACTGATAACACCTTCAATTAGAACTCCATATTCTCAAGAAAATTTTTTACCTCAAAGGACGGTGACCGAGTGGTGTTCGTGGGCAAGCACAAGCACGGTGAGGGAACATTGATGTGAAGCTCAGTGGTTGTCGGATGTGACAATTTGTTGTGGATTAGCTAGACTTTGGCTGCCACCCCTAAATTTGTGTAGAAGGTAAGGGATGTGCTATTCAAAGGCCAGCAGGTCTGTGCTTAGTATAATTCAACCCTAAATTCCCACCTTTTTGTGTTCATTGACTTGTGCTCTAAGAGTTACAACTTCTAGTCATTTGATAGCCTAGAGCAGCTGTGGTTATGTGGGCTGTTGGTGTACGGCATGTTGTGAGTACAGTGGGGTCAGTATTGTCTAGGCATTTATGGTTTGTGAATTTACCAAATATGTTTTTAACCTTGCAGTATATGTGTTGTCTAATTGGAATAAACAAAAGAATCAGCTGTGCTGTAAATGTAATCTTATGGCATTGTTTAAGTTATGTCACTGCTACTTCTTCAACTCAGTTCCTCTCCATTTATATTATTACAATTTGTTTATACAGATATATAGTTTATAAAGACATAACCATGGTGCTTTCCAGTAACATTCCAGTCCACTTCATGGATGATTACATTCTCAACCATTTCCCTGAAGGATAAGCCACCTGCACATTTATAAGTCAGCTAAATAAGCCAATGGCAGCTTCAAGTGATGGCTGAGGCAGAGCAGCTTGTTTGCTGCTGGTTTTGCTCTCCCTTCAGTGTTTTATTTATAGTATTCTCATCATGGAATCACAGGTTTTGTTTTGTTTTTATATACAAACAGTTGACAATGCATTTTATCAGGGTTTGTGAGAATTGCTTAAAGTCTTATTATATTTTGTTGACCTACACTGTAATTTGTTTTAATGGGTTTTAAGTAGGTAATTTTTAAGGAAAAACATAAGTACTTTTAGTAAGGAGTGCGAGAGCCCTCCTCTGCAGTGGATGTTGCCGACACGTGAGGGGAAGTTATTTATCTTGGTGAAGGATGAACAAGTACAACACACACAACTCAGTGCAATTACTATTTACATGTAAGGTAACCCAAGCTACTGTTGCTTGTTTATTGTGATTATTCAAAACTGACTGTCTGTGGCCCTCTGTCCTGAGGGATCACAAGGCCACCTGCAGCCTCTACACCCTGCATTGGTGTCCTGGGACTCAACATTGTTTGCTCAGTCATAAGCATTTTCATTTTTGTTACTGCCAGTCACTTAGGTTGTCATGCTATTGTTGATCCTGGCATCGCCCGTCACTTGAGTGTTTACAATTCGGTTTCACCACTCATTTGAGTTGTTATGCTTCTTTTATTCCAAGTTTCATTAGTTGTTGAGTTGCTAGCCCATGTGTACCAAGTCATTTCACTGTGTCATGCCCCTTTCTTCAGTCACCAGTTGTTGCATACTACTTATTGGCATCATCATTCAGCTGAGTTGTTATACTTACTGGTCTGGTCACCATTCCATTCACCTCAGTTGTTATGCTTATACTGTTCCGGGCACTGCCAGTCCAGGCACCTGAGATGCTATGCCTCCTGGCTCTGGTACTGTCAGTCTCAAGTTGTTACGCTTTGCTGCCATGCACTAGTTAGTTCATTGCATTGTTCATTTTCTTTGCCCATTACCAGTTCATTTCCTTGGTTGTCATACTTCTAATCATTTTGATTAATTTAACTTGATTGTTATTGTTCATGAATATGTATATACAGCTGTTATGCCCTTTGTCCCGCAGTCAGTTTTGAAAGCATTCATAATGCTTGAATGATTCAGGTTTCATGTGTCAAAGTTGAATGTAAGAAATATTTTATTTGTTAGAGAATGCACTCACTCACTCTTAACTTCCTTCATCAGTAATGCAGTGCTGTGTCATCATAAAACATGAATATGCACATGAAAAATTAGATTTAATGTCATCCTCATCTCTGGATCAATTTTAAGAATAAATTTCATGTACACATTACTTTTCATATGGCAAGGTACGATTGGATTATCATATACTGTATTTTATGAGTATATAATTTTGATTACATTGGTATTCGATTGCACAATCAACCATAATCTACATACTGAGTGTCATTGAGTCTAGTGCTGTTTTCTTCCAGGAGTGAGTATTTTGAGGGAACATAACTTGAGTCCAGTAATCATGGAATACTCAACTCTTCTGATCTGACTTAAATGTTTTTGTATTGTCTACAAAAAAATTAAACTGAGGGAGTGAGTACAGTGTTATTCTCTAAACCTTCTCTGAATGAGGCCATTTATCTAACATTCCCATGAAATCACTTGTCTTCAGTTCAGCTGGCAGGCCATGCTTTGGCTGTATGGTGAGAATCCCAGGAAATTCAGAGATAAATGGCAAGAAGCAACTTGGTTATACATCTTGTCAAAACGTCACAAAGAGAAAAGAGGAATATTTAGATGCAGATTATCTTACTTTATACTTCTCATGTTGCCAAAAAATTAAGGACTGTGAATTAAGGAGAAAATAAGCAACCAGAACAGAGGTATGTGAGGCATTATTGAATTGATGAAACTGATGGGTAAATATACACAAATATACACAATAATACTTACTTCAAAGAAGTAGTTTTTTGTTTGTTTCCTTTGGTTTCTGCCCAAGGCTTCCTGAAAGGGATGCCCACAGCCTGTCTCCAATCTCGGCTCTCCTTGAACACTGAAGCAATTCTTTTATTATTATTAATCAGATTTTACACAGTCTGGGATAATATGCAAAACTTTAATGGTATTCCAAAAAGTTTGTGTTATATTTTTATTGCCATTTTACATACTCATTCATTTTGTCTTTGCATCTATTGATTTGTTCATAAAATTTACACAGCTAGTCTGCAAGTAAATTTGATAGTTTCCTTTGCTTTTTCCCCACTTAATTAAAAGTGATGACATAAAAGTAGCACAAGTACACAATAATCTTATGCGTCTTGAAATGTACACCACTGAGTGCGGGGAATTGAACCCCGGCCTTCAGAATAGAAGTTGATGCCTGGCACTCAGTAACATACATTTCAAGATTTTTCACTGCGTTATTGCATTCTCTGAAGTTTTATGTAGTTAAAGAGAGGAAATCTTTTCCCCTCCCAAAACAAATTATTTACTAAATGACACCTGAGAAAAAAGTAAAATAAAATAGCTCAACATCAGCCCTGGCGGAGTAATGGATGGTCATCTCCACCTCTCTGTTAAATTTCTCAGTCTTTCCAGTTTGGGGCTTGCTCACAATTGCCAGTTAAAGAGAAATTCCAAGGATAGTCCTACTTTTCTTTCCTCTATGTAGTGTTTCTCTTCTCAAATTATTGATTTAATTCATTTCAGCATTTCAAGATTGGCATCTCGACGTAATGATACCCCAATCAATTTATCAATCACTCTCGACATAAGTTTCCTGTTTTTCATGAATGTCCACTAAGCAACACCTCATCACTCAGAGAGAGAGAGCAAAAGAAGGAGAGGGCTGCAGCATCCCTAGCACAGCAGTAGCATGGCCCACAGCAGCATGCTTAATTGCTAGCTTGGAAGGGAAAGGGGTGATGAAGGAATGAAGGGACTTGGAGTGTGTTCCATGTGGTGTCAGTTCTCCTCCTTGGCACAGCAAAAGGGGCGCCCCGTGTTCATGTATGGGTTACACAGCAGGTTCCAGAGCATCGTCATCTCACTGGTGTTGGTCTCAAAGGAGGCGTGGTGAGCGTCTACACACTGCCACCACCGCCCTGCAGGAAGGAAGGAAGGAAGGTATGATGAGTCTGCTTTACTGTCTGTGTTTCACCATTGTAGTTTGCAATTATTATTATTATAATTTTTTCAGGAAAACTGTAGTAGTAGCAATAATGGATTGTTATTATTATTATTATTATTATTATTATTATTATTATTATTATTATTATTATTACTATTATGGGTATGTCTGTTTGTATTTCACCATTTTAGATTGTAGTTATGTGTGTTTTATTTCAAGGAAAGCTGTAGTAGTAGTAATAGTAGACTTGTATTATTATTATTATTATTACCATTATTGTTAGAAGTAGGGGTAAAATCTCCTACCTGTGTACAGAGAGTGGTGGGTCAAATTGGCATCCATTAGGGTTTCACACTCCCTCACATTAGCCATGTTGAGAGGCAGAGTCGAATCCCAGAGCCACACACCTGCCGGCCTTTAGAGTAAGTTGGATTAGATGCCTGTAGGTTTGGGTGCCACAACAACACAGCCAGCAACAGTTCAGCGACATGAGGGGGATACATGTGGGAGGGGGGTAAAGGAAAGTGCCCCACAAAGCCCAAATGGAGAAGGCACCAAATGTATGTGTAAGTAAACTAAGTAAAGTTGGGGGCATGCTGTATGACTGCACGTAGCCTCGGTGCTCATCTCTGTCGCATTAGTTCTTGAGCCTATAGTGGGTATTATTATTATATTCCTGAAAGGGTAGCCTATCCTTTTACTGCCTAGAATATAGTATGGCCATAAAATAAAGGCATTAACCAACACCAAGGAGCATATAAGGACCATAAAAGTTTGTAGACAACACAGAACAAGTAACTTTATTGGCAAATAGAGGAGTTGTGATGGAGGCAATAGAGGCTTACCCAAGGGTGTGGTGGAGCCAGCCGTCAAGCAGTGCCAGGCCGTAGTTGAAGGGTTCGTTGAGTAGGACGAGGTGCCACGCCATCCTCGACACGTTCACCGCGACACGCGAGATCATAAAGTTGTATCTGCGGAGCCTGGGAGGTAATGGTACAGGTTGAAGTCCTTGCATGCATATGACAATCTCTTTATTCTTCACTAACTAACTAATGGAAAGCACACACCCAGTGGCACATCGCCTCACTCACCCACTGTCCCCACTTCCCACTCTCGACGGTACCCCGAGCAACAAAGCAGCTGCCCTACCCATACAAGTCCTCCCGGCAGGATCAACTGACTTTCCCCAACCATAAGTTACGTGGGCATCCCCTACGTCTCTTTCACTCAGGGTTGTCTCGTACAGAAACAACCCTGTGATCAGGATCGACGTCCGGGAGGTGTGCCACGTGCCTAAATAACTAAAGTTGGCATTCACGCATTTAGCTGCTAACAGGCCTTGATTCTGTTTCATTAGTTCGTGTAGTCACTGGTTTGACAAAGTCATTCTAGTAATACTCATGTAATCATGTTCCTCCGAAGGCACTTAAAAATTGGTACCAAAGGCATCGATCGACATTCCTCTCCAAGTCACTATAATGCCCATGTCTCGCAGCCATTCAGTATGACAGGGACTCAGGGAGCACAAGTGACTTAAATATTCGAATCCTTGTCCGCCGTCATAGGTATCGGCAATGTCATATACTCTTGTTGAGCGAGTCCATATCATCGTGGGCCAGGTCAATCCATCGAGTGATTTCTGGTATGACCTACCATTGTTATTCATTACACTTCCAAGGTATGTGAAGCTTTTGGTGACCCTGACAACCTCATCACATTCATGGACAGACAGAAGAGTGTCATCTAGCAAGCCTCCTAACGAATGCATGGGCCTTAGTTTTGGCTCAGATTTTCAGTCCCAGAAGCTTTGCCTCCTCATGCAATGCTTCGAGACCCAACACCAGGACCTCCAGCGATTCCGCGGGAAGTACAGCATCATCAGAGAAAACAAGATCAGTGATCTTGATGTTACAAACAGATGCACCGCAACGACCATGATCAGCAACTTTGCCTAACACGTAGTTCATGGAAGTGTTGCAAAGTGATGGAGGAAGGACGTGCCCCTTCCTCACTCCTGAATTAAAAAGGAAGAAGCCGGAAACGCCTCCCCCACACTTCACATCACTCTCAGTCTCACAGTAAAGGCCAGTCATCAGATCAACAATCCTTGCAGGAATCCCACGGATCTGCAGAATGTCCCCGAGTGCCTCACGATGCACCTTCTGGAGATCGACATAGGTTGTGAGCAAATCTATACTTTAGAATCCTTGGTTGCGAGTAGCCTGTGATTTATAACTAGTGAATGAAAGAAGAGCTTAATGATGAGTTAAAGAAGATTTAGAAAAAAATGAGGATTAGTCAAGATTGTTTTTTCCCTGCTTATGGACTTCTGTTTATAAATCAAGGTGCATGGTGTTGTTATATATTCTTTGCCTAACAATAAATCTTTTCCATTGCCCAAACATGCAGGCCATCACCTAAAAGCAATTAGAGTGTTAATTACTCTACAAACATTGTGTAACAGACAGTACCGACTCTGCGTCCACTGAACGACCACGGTCCGGCGCTCGAGACGAGCCAGCGGCGGCAGCAGCAGGCGAGCCGTCGTGGCCGCGTACGTGAAGGGCGACAACTCCTGCTCGAAGGTGTTCATGAACCACTTCCCAAACCCTGTGAGGAGGAAAGTCATCAAGAGCTCGCGGAAGAAGAGATCCCGAAACACAGTCACGTCAGTGGAGATGTTGCGAGGTAAGTGTTGTTTTGTTTTTAGTGGGGAAGAGGAAGAGTGCTAGAGGTGTTGTTTACATTTCGGGGCTGACACACACACACACTAAAGGCTTTCGTAGAAGTTGTGGGTTTTGACATGAGTAGTTTTATGAGCCTAGTGATAATTTTGCAAGGCTTCTGCACCGTGAACGTGAAAAAAACTCTTGGGAACCCGACTAATCTCCTTTATGGCCTTTGGAAATATGTTGAGAGCCGAAAACGTTTGAGAATACCTCCCCTCAGACACCTCCAGCTGTTATCTCGCTACAATGCCATGACATGAAGGGGGACTTGTGTCTCTGCCTCAGCCCTCACCCAAGGTCCAGTGAGAGTCTGGCAAGGCTTCTGCACTGTGAAAGTCCAAAAAATCTTGGGAACCCGACTAATCTCCATCTCCATCGTCTTTGACACTTCAGACACTTACAGCTGCTGCCTTGTTATGCGGCTTTTCCGATACCCTACGCCCCTGTCCACCCATCAGTGAATGGGTACCAGGTATTAATCGGGGGTTGTGTCCCGTCTCCTGGGATCTGTTCCCTTCTCCTATAATTCCTTCCCCTTCTGTCTCTCTCCGGCATATGACCACAGATGTTGCGCCGACAAAACGAAACTTTACAACTTTCCGTACTCACCCACAACAAGAACATCAGGTACCGTTTCCCTCGTCGACCACTCCTCCAGGCGGGTCACGGTAGGCGCCTCGTCGTCCCCGCTCGTGCTGCCCTTCGTCGCCCACACCAGCGTGACCCTTACTTCGTAGTGGGTCACGTGATGGACAAGAAGAGGTGGAGGTTTGCGAGGGAGTGTTTCGGGTTTCGTTGTAGTCTCATGAGCGTCTGGTGGGGTTGGGTTCCTCTTCCCGTGGGTTTGGGAGGGACTTCCATCACTATCACTACCACCACCATTATCATCATCTTCTTGTAGGTTCCTCTCGTCAGTTCCTCGGCAGCCAATGACGTCGAAGGTTGTTGGGCGCTGACTTGTTTCGTGATTCATTTCCTTTTCGAAGCTGTCTCGAGTCACCTGCATGGTCCAAGTGAATCAATGACATTTGGGGGGTTTAACATCAATATTATTTTAGATTTATTTGATTTATCTATAGTGAATGACCTCGTTTGGGTGGGGCAAGAGAGTTTGACGAATGGAGATAGATAAATAGATAGATAGAGAGCATCTGTTTTGACTATCATTGACGTCATTATAAACCATTTTCTGTACTCCTCCTCCTCCTCTTCCTACTCCTCCTTCTCCACCTCATCAACATCATCATCATCACCGTACCTGGGAGTCGTTTAGGAAGTAGCGGTAGCTCAGGTCGGGCGGTAGGAACGAGTGGACCACAACCATCATCTTCTGCCTCATGTTGGAGTCCCCGTAGAAGGCGAGCCAGGTGGGGAGGCGCCGCGCCCTCCGTCTGGCGGCCAAGCACCGCCCCACCTCCTCCGCTGGGTACTCCCGAACCTGTGCAGTGATAATAATGGTGATAGTAATAGGACCGGATTTATGGAGGGAGGGCTACTGAGAAAAGAAGTAACAAGAGAAAAAATAGATGATAATAATAGTGATAGTAATGAAAACAGTAATAGTCAGGATCTTATTTCGGGAGAGAGGGCTGCTTGGAAAGGAAAACCACAAATATATACACGGAATTTACCACTATTTATTATGTAAGAGATGTGCATACGAGATAAAACATGAGGTGATGTTACTCTCTCTCTCTCTCTCACACGGAATAAACTCGCCTATAGTGGTCTAGTTAACACGATTGACTCATAAAAACAAACTCGACTTTCACTTTCCTCTCCTTAATGTTCGCGTAAGTAGAAATGCAAATTCTTGGTGGCCATTTGATCTGATGTAATTTCATTTAGTTTTAAGGACAGTCCACTACGTCTTGAGCATAGGGTTTGTGTGGGCTGGATATCCATGTAAATCTCACCGTGCACGGAAGGTAGGGTAGGGAACCGTTCATGAGCTCCAGCCTAGTGCCGGGGAAGGCGGAGATTTCCCCTGACGTTAAGGAAATATCCTGCAGCAGCGGGGACAGCAGACGACTCAGATCCCAGTAATACTTATCTGGCGGAGGAGACGGATAAAAAAGGAATAGGAAGAGGCACTGGAGGATGTGTTTCGTATGTAACTGATGCCAGATTGGTGCCACCATCAACACTATTGTCTTGCTAACCTGTGTCCCAAATCGTGTTTTCGCTTTTCTTGATTGTAAACATGTCTTGACACTCGGGGACATGCGACTGAGGGGTGTGGTAGTCTTGGGTGACGAGGAGAGACGAAGAGGAAGACATGGGGTTAGCGGAGACGGGGAGAGGTTCTTGCGAGGTAGAGATCGAGTCTTTGGAGATAGGAAAAGAAGTTGAGGAGGATAGAAACGAAGTAGGGATGCTTGGGCGAAAGGTTAGAGAGAAAAAGAGTGAAGCAGGTGAGGTAGGTTGTGGTGGACGTTGCCTCTGCAGTGTTGCCAGAAGAAACACTCCCGCCGTGACGAAGCAATACAACGCCATTCTGGTAACAGTTCTTGGTGTTGTCATGGTGGTGGTTGATGGCTGTCACTCCAGTATCTTTTGTCTTCCTTTTTTTCTTTCCTGTTGTCTTGTTATTTCCAATCTATTAAACTACAGATCGAAATACATACGACTTTTTACTTTCATCATCGACTCATTGTTCTTGCTGTCATCTTTCTATTTTTGATTGAAGAAATGCATCAACGTGCCGTTCTCTCTGTCGTTCTTGTTCTTTCTGTTCTTTTTTCACCGTCATCACAGTCACGAATACTCCCAGTCGTTACCGTGCCGTTCCTTCTGTCGTTCTTTTTATTCTTTGTTCTTTTTTCACTTCTATAACAGTCACGAATACTCCCAGTCGTTACCGTGCCGTTAGCGTGCCGTTCTTTGTGTCGTTCTTCTTATTCTTTCTGTTCTTTTTTTACCGTCATCACAGTAACGAACACTCCCAGTCGTTACCGTGCCGTTCTCTGTCGTTCTTTTTTGTTCTTTCTGTTCTTTTATCAGTCACCATCACTCGCAGTCGTTACTTCGTACTTTCAGTCTCTGTACGCTAAAGCAACGAGTCAATGGTGCTGTTAGGAAAGGCCCAACACACTGCTTTCCGCCGCCTCCACCATAACCACCGCCACAAGGTTTCATCACCAACAACACCACCATGCGTAGCGGCGTGACCTTAGACGAGGAGAATACAGTATCTGGAGTCAGTATAGTACACACGTCCAGACTAGAAGGAACGGTGGAGCTAAGGGAAGGAATCGAGCATCAAGCCTATTTTTTCGTCTTCTTTCCTTATTACCGATATCACCGATGCCGCGTCCACAAACTACCCCTCCTAAAATGCCAGATTCACCTGCTGACTGAATTCCATATCATGTAACTGTCTACTGTAAAAAAATCTTGACGTCATATGTTATAAACTATTTTTTCGTCTTTTTTCCTCGTTACTGGTATCGAAAAAGTGCCAGATTTACTTGCTGGCTTGATTCCATACAATTTCACTCCGTCCTGGAAACAAAATCTTTACGTCAAATGTCTGTTATCAAAGCCACACATTATTAAGCATATAGCAAAAAATAATTATAACAAAATGACCATATACCAAGAATGGAGTAGAGTGAGGAAGATGGTGAAGAAGAAGAAGAAGAAGAAGAAGAAGAAGAAGAAGAAGAAGAAGGAGAGGAAGAAGAGCCACAAGAAGGGAAGAAGGGAAGGATGATGATAACGATGACAAGAAAAAAGAAGAGGGGGACGGGGAACTGGTCAGGAAGAAAATGGGTGATGAGAAATAGTTTGGCGATTTAAAAGGAATAAAAAACATTTGATATATATTCTCTCTCTCTCTCTCTCTCTCTCTCTCTCTCTCTCTCTCTCTCTCTCTCTCTCTCTCTCTCTCTCTCTCTCTCTCACCTAATAGTTTTCCTTTTCTTTCGTTGCAGAATACTGGACTGACAGACGGAAGCTGGACGAATCAATCAACGTGAGTGTTATTATTATTATTATTATTATTATTATTATTATTATTATTATTATTATTATTATTATTATTATTATTATTATTGTTACTACTACTACTACTATCACTAAGAAGTTTATGCAGGCAGATAGTGACATGGAATTCATATGCTTATCCGCTTAAGGAGGCAAAAAAAAAGTATAAGGGGAAGGAGGAGGAGTAGGACAAGGACAAAGAGGAGAAGAACGAGGAGCTAGAAGAGGAGGAGAAGGAGAAGGAGGAGGAGGAGGAGAAGAAGAAGGAAAGAGAGAATGAAAATTAGTTAGTTGCTGAGAAAAATAGTAATGCTAATAGACGGGGAGAGCGAGAAGGAAGAAAAGGAGGAGAAGTTAAAGAAGGGAAAGCAAGAGGAAGAGGAAGAGGAGGAGAAGGAGGATAATGAAAAGGAAAGAGAGAACGAAAATTAGTAAGCAGACGAGGAAAACAGTAATGATGATAATGAAAGGACAGGGAGGACGAGAAAAAAGAAAAGGAGGACGAGTTGAAGAAGAAAAAGAATGAAGATGAGGATGATGATGATGATGAGGAGGAGAAACAGGAAGAGGAAAAAAGGAGAAGAAAGGAGAAAAGTATCAAAATATAACTTGCAGCGGGGAAAGGAGATCGATAAAAAAAAGAAAACCCGAAAAAAAAGATAACAGGGAGTAGAGCGAGACGGTTAATGAGGAGAATGGCATACGATAACGAAGGCTACTGATGACGATAGTGATGATGGTGGTGATGGTGAGGAATAGTGATATGTGCAGCGGCGGCCTTGTAAGCGGCCTAATTATGCATCCTCTTTGGCAAGGTTACGTTTCCCCTTGTCCTCATTACCATCGACCTCTTTGTCTCCTGTTACCAGTGGCTCCTGTGTATGTGTGTGTGTGTGTGTGTGTGTGTGTGTGTGTGTGTGTGTGTGTGTGTATATTTGTTCAGGCTTTTTTATACAGGATTAAATCTCACTCGTAATGGTTTGACTTTGTTTTTTGTTTTTTTGCGTTTGTGTGTGTGTGTGTGTGTGTGTGTGTGTGTGTGTGTGTGTGTGTGTGTGTGTGTGTGTGTGTGTTCGCCCATTTATTCATAGTAGGCGCATTCTTTATCACTTATCTTACTCTTATCATATTACTTCCTAAACACCAACCCGTAATCGATGTGAAGCGGAGTAACACTATGAATCCGATCGAGGTATATATAGACGACGTTAAAGAAACCCAAATCTACCCGTCCCATCCTTCCCCTATCCACCAGTCCCATTACCAATCCTTCCCTCTCCACCAGTCCCATTACCAACCCTTCCCCTATCCACCAGTCCCATTACCAATCCTTCCCTCTCCACCAGTCCCATTACCAACCCTTCCCCTATCCACCAGTCTCATTACCAATCCTTCCCCTATCCACCAGTCCCATTACCAATCCTTCCCCTATCCACCAGTCCCATTATCAATCCTTCCCCTATCCACCAGTCTCATTACCAACCCTTCCCCTATTCACCAGTCCCATTACCAACACTTTCCCTAAACCTATTAACAGTGGTGTCCCACAGGGTTCTGTCCTATCTCCCACTCTCTTTCTGTTGTTCATTGATCATGATCTTTCCAAAACGAACTGTCCTATCCATTCTTACGCCGATGACTCCACTCTGCATTATTCAACTTCTTTTAATAGAAGACCCACTCCACAGGAACTTAACGATTCAAGGCTGGAGGCAACAGAACGCTTAGCCTCAGACCTTACTATTATTTCCGATTGGGGCAAGAGGAACCTGGTGTCCTTCAACGCATCAAAAACACAGTTTCTCCACCTATCCACTCGACACAATCTTCCAAACAACTATCCCCTAATCTTTGACAACACCCAGCTATCACCTTCTTCAACACTAAACATTCTCGGTCTATCCTTAACTCAAAATCTCAAGTGGAAACTTGATATCTCATCTCTTACTAAATCAGCTTCCTCTAGGCTGGGCGTTCTGTACCGTCTCCGCCAGTTCTTCTCCCCCGCACAGTTGCTATCCATTTACAGGAGCCTTGTCCGCCCTCGTATGGAGTATGCATCTCATGTGTGTGTGGGGGGGGTCCACTCACACAGCTCTCCTTGACAGAGTGGAGTCAAAGGCTCTTCGTCTCATCAGCTCTCCTCCTCATACTTATAGTCTCCTACCTCTCAAATTCCACCGCCATGTTGCCTCTCTTTCTATCTTCTATTTCGATATTTTCATGCTGACTGCTCTTCTGAACTTGCTAACTGCATGCCTCCCCCCCTCCCGCGGCCCCGCTGCACACGACTTTCTACTCATGCTCATCCCTATACTGTCCAAACCCCTTATGCAAGAGTCAACCAGCATCTTCACTCTTTCATCCCTCACGCTGGTAAACTCTGGAACAATCTTCCTTCATCTGTATTTCCTCCTGCCTACGACTTGAACTCTTTCAAGAGGAGGGTATCAGGACACCTCTCCTTCCGAAATTGACCTCTCTTTTTGGACACTCCTTTGACCTCTATTCAGGAGCAGTGAGTAGCGGGCCTTTTTTTTATATTTTTCTTTGCGCCCTTGAACTGTCTCCTTAGCTGTAAAAAAAAAAAAAAAAATCCTCTTTGACAAGGTTACGTTTATTTACGTTTATTGTTATTATTGTTATTGTTATTATTGTTATTGTTGTTATTGTTGTTATTATTTTTATTGTTGTTATTGTTATTGTTGTTATTGTTGTTATTGTTGTTTTTATTGTTATTGTCATTATTGTTATTGTTGTTATTATTGTTATTATTGTTATTGTTGTTATTGTTGTTATTGTTATTATTATTGTTATTATTGTTATTGTTGTTATTATTGTTATTGTTGTTATTGTTATTATTGTTATTGTTATTGTTATTGTTGTTATTGTTATTATTATTGTTGTTATTATTGTTATTGTTGTTATTGTTCTTATTATTGTTATTGGTGTTATTGTTATTATTATTGTTGTTATTATTGTTATTGTTGTTATTATTGTTAGTTATTGTTGTTTTCATTGTTGTTATGCTTATTGAAGGAAAAAAATAGCTTTCATAGTAGAAGTATTCAGAGAACGACCTTGGAGAGAGAGAGAGAGGCCTATATTAACTTTTTCTTTCTGCGTGTGTGTGTGTGTGTGTGTGTGTGTGTGTGTCTGTCTTGTGACCTGCCAAACGTTATAATTATACACTGCGTAATGGCAAGTCAGGGGAGGGGGAGGGGAAGGGGAGGGGAAGGGAGGAAAGAGATGGGAAGGGGGAGGAGATGAAAGAGGGGAGGCGTGGTTGACCTCAGCGCGACCTAACTTTACCCCCTCCCCTCCCCTCTTCCCTCTCCTCCCCTTCCCTCCTCTCCCCTCCCCTCCCCTCCCCTTTCCCTGACCCTCTCCTCTCCCCCTGCCACCTCCTACCCTCCCCTTTCCCCCCGTATCATACCCACACACCCCTCTCCCCCCCCCCTCCTGTCTCTCCCCTTTCTCCCCTCTCCCCCCTCTTCTCTCTTGTTATTTTTTTTGCGGCACCAAGTACTCTCCCCTCCCCCTCCTCCTTTCACCTTTGCCACCTCCAGAGAGAGAGAGAGAGAGAGAGAGAGAGAGAGAGAGAGAGAGAGAGAGAGAGAGAGAATAACACGTCTTAAGGATGTAAAAGTCATGATATGCTTCAGTGCACTTTATTTTGTGTGTGTGTGTGTGTGTGTGTGTGTGTGTGTGTGTGTGTGTGTGTGTGTGTGTGTGTGTGTGTGTGTGTGTGTGTGTGTGTGTGTGTGTGTGTGTGTGTGTGTGTGTGTGTGTGTGTTTCGCTAATTTCCTTTTTTTTTTTTTTTGGTCATATATATTTCATTCATAAACTTCAAAATAACTTCATCTTCCGTTGCAGTACATTAGGTCTACCCGCGTTGCCTAAATCTGCTAAACTTCTAACTACCGCTTGTGTTCCTGTTTGTCATCTTATTGCTCACCCCACTTAAATATATAGGTTACGTACCGTCCCAAAACCACTAAATATTCCTGATCACATTCTTCAGGCAGTTCGTTTTACGCCCCACTGGACAGATCATAAACACATGTCAGAGGTAAACAACTTCATAGGTCAAGAGTGTTCCATCCCTTTCCCTGGACGAGACATAATGGTATAGAGTCCAGAGGTGAGGTTTGGTTGATGTTATAATCTGTCATAGGGCAGTGTTCGATTCCCTTACCGTGGACGAGACTTTTGATAATGGTATATTACGCCAAGGTGATATTCAATTGCTATTATAAGTCTTCTTAGGTTAGAGTATTTGATCCTCTTTCCATGGACGAGCCTTGATGGGGATGGTATAGAGGCAAGATGAGGTTTGGTTGAGATAATCCTTCAAAGGTTAGACTGTTAGAGAATTCGATCCCCTCACCCTGGACGAGTCTTTTGATGCATGGCCGTATAAAGTCCAGAGGAGATTTGATTGATGTTATTTTTTCTTCCTGCGAGACCTGAGACTTGATTTCGATGTTGTGGCGCTTTCTTTTCTCTTCGTTGTTTTGGTGTATTTTTTTTTTCCGCGTGGTTCTTTTTTTCTCTCTTTGTCATTGATATGTAACCTTTGTGGATCATTAGCATTCCTTAAAAAAAAAAAAAACTAGTTCGTGTGGGATTAGACAGGTGTGCAGCATTAATTGTTCACACACACACACACACACACACACACACACACCTTCACTAAACTTCATACCCCAGCCTCCTCCTCCTCCTCCTCCTCCCCCAAAACACAAACCCTCCAAACCTCACTCAACCCATTCACCCCCCTCCCCCTTTGCACCGCCCCGCCCCGAGTGCCCCGTGGGTCTTCGTGACGGGGAGAAAGTGTGCCCAGAGGTGCCCACTCCCCCCCACCCCCCCAAGGCCGCGGAGTGAAGTGCTGGGGGAATGCGTTGCGTCACTGTGTGTGTGTGTGTGTGTGTGTGTGTGTGTGTGTGTGTGTACAGTATTTATATGGGAGTCATGTTTGCAGGTAACCCATATACTGATTAAACGTTGTCGCCCAGGTAAAGTTATAGGGAAGGCAGGTGTGTGTGTGTGTGTGTGTGTGTGTGTGTGTGTGTGTGTGTGTGTGTGTGTGTGTGTGTACTGTGTGAATGGTGGGAGGGGCAAACCGAGAGAAATGGGAAGGGAGGGGAACGAATGAAGGGAAAGGGGTTGTGAGGGTAAATGGAAGGGTTGGCCGAGGGGACGAAGGAGGTGAAGGGTAATTAATAAAAGGCAGGTATACCCAGGTGAGCCATCTGTCACATCAATACCAACATAACAGGTGAAGTAATAGTGCAGGTAACATGAAGAGGGCAGGTAAAGTGCTTGGGATATACAGGTGGACACACGGGGCAGCAGGTGTCAGGAGGAGGAGGAGGAGGAGGAGGAGGTGAAGAGAGGTGGAAAGGTGAGTAAGGTGAGACGCACAGGTGGGACCGGGGAGGCAGGTGGACGACAGGTAAGAAGGAAAGGGAAAGGTTGAAGGGAAAGGAGAAAATGACAGGTGTGTGGAAGGGGGACAGATGAGAGAGGAATGAGATCGAAGTGGAGCAGAACGAGGAGGAGGAGGAGGAGGAGGAGGAGGCGGCAAGGGAGAGGTGAGGAATGTCTCCAGACCTTGACAGCATATTCTCTGGATACTGAATGGGTAAGTTGATGTGAGGAGGAGGAGGAGTAGGAGGAGGAAAAATGATGAGGAAAAGGAGGAGGAAAAGGAGTGGCTGAAGGTAAAGATCCTGAAGTGAGAGATGGAGGAAGGGAAGGAGGAGGAGGAGGAGGACGAAGACGAGGACGAAGACGAGGACGAAGACGAGGACGAGGACGAGGACGAGGAGGAGGAGGAGGAGGAGGAGGAGGAGGAGGCATTTATTATTTTCCTCACGAGACGAGAGGACATGTTAGGAGAGCTGAAGGCCTACGAGAGAGAGAGAGAGAGAGAGAGATATTGCGTATGCGTTTGAAAAAAAAAAGTGCGCGTTAGTGTGTGGTGTGTGTGTGTGTGTGTGTGTGTGTGTGTGTGTGTGTGTGTGTGTGTGTGTGTGTGTGTGTGTGTGTGTACCAACGGCATAATGAAGGAAAGGGCGTACAAAAGACCTGTGCGTATGTACGTGTGTGTGTACGCGTGTGTATACAAGTTATTTGCGTCAAAAGGTGGTGATGAATGTATGACCCCAGCCGTGTGCGTGAATAGCGATGTGTGTGTGTGTGTGTGTGTGTGTTTGTGTGTGTGTGTGAGTGTGTGTGTGTGTATGTGTGTCAGGGTTTGAAAGGGAATAAATAAAAGGAATAGGCCTAAAAATAAATTAAAGGAAGACCATATATTTACTTTTTGTCTAACACATTTTATTTTCTTCATATTCTTTTACTTCTTTTCATTTGTCTTCCTATAGCTCAAAATTCTTCTTCTTCTTCTTCTTATTATTATTATAATTATTATTATTATTATTATTTTCTTCTTTTCCTTCTTCTTTTTCTTCTTCTTTCTCTTCTTTTTCTTTTTCTTCTTTTTCTTCTTTTATTATTTCCTTCTTTTTTTTCTTCTTCTTTTTCTTCTTCTTCTTCTTCAGCTTTATCTTCATCTTCATCTTCACCTTCTTCTTCTTCTTCATCATCATCATCATCTTCATCTTCATTTTCTTTTTCTTCTTCATCTTCATCTTCATCATCATCTTCTGTATTCCTCCATTACTCAACGATTCACAAGTTCCAATAAAGATCAAGTTTATGGCATACACTACAGCTACTCGTTGCCTCGGTGCTCATCTCCTTTGCAATACTCACTCCCTTGCAGTACTTATCTCCCTTCCAGTCCCTCGAGTCTCAATCTATCAAAGGGTCAAATTAACGATCAGGTGGCGGGACTTCGATGCCATTAACCGAGATAGAAGGAGAGAGATAAAAAACTGGCTTCAGAAATTATCGGGGCATCGTTCATTTGGGATATCTGGGCCATTTTTTTGTGTCCATTCCTGTAGACTCGTTGCTCTCAAATTGGATAAGCCTATTTCACTATTAAGGAGAGAGAGAGAGAGAGAGAGAGAGAGAGAGAGAGAGAGAGGTGAAAACTTTATCAGGAGAGAGGCCAGGTGTATTGTTAATTAATCTGGCCTTTGCTCCTCTTCTCTCTTCTCTTCTCTTCTCCTCTACCCTCCTCTCCTCTCCTTTTCTCTCCTTTCCTCTCTTCTCTTCTATTCTTTCCTCTTCTCTTCTCTCGTCTCCTCTCTTCTTCTCTCCTCTATAGTTGATAAATTCTTCCCTCTTTCCTTCCTTCCATCCTTCCTTACTTCCCTATTTCCCTCCTTCCTTCCTTTCTTTCTTTCTTTCTTTCTTCCTTACCTGCTTACTTGCTCACTTACTTGCTTACTTACTACTTACTCTCTACTTACTTACTTATTTACTTAATTATGCATTCTCTTATCCGAACCCGATGGATAGATTAGCCGGATTAGGGACACTCACTTACCTGTCCGGCTTACCTGTCAAGTGTATCCGTTTACCTTTACATGAATTAGCAACTGCGAAACGTAGGAAAGGTACACACACACACACACACACACACACACACACACACACACACACACACACACACACACACACACACACGCACCTTACACGTTCCTTCACACGCAACCTTCCTTTTAACTCAGTGACAACATCCTCCTAAGAAGTCGTTGCGATCCAATCCTTTCCTCACCTCGTTTTCTATTCACCGCCAAACCCACCCAGGAAAGAATAGCAAGAAGGAAAACGGGCTACTCGGAAAAGGAGAGTGGGTACTTACAATACAGTGTTCGTGGAAGTATGTTGATGGTGGTGGTGGTGGTAATAGTGTGTGTGTGTGTTGTGGTGGATTGTGGTAGTGTTGTTGGTGGTGGTGTGTGTTGTGATGGACTGTGGTAGTGTTGTTGGTGGTGGTGGTGAAGAATTGGTGGTGATAGTGTTTGTGATGGTGGTGATGATGTTTATTATGGTGGTGATGGAGGGTATGTGTTTGCTATGGAGGTGGTGGTGATATTTGATGTGGTAGTGATGATCATTGTGGTGATAGCGATGGAGGGGATGTGACTATGATGGTGGTGATGATATTATGGGTATGGTGGTGGTGATTCATGGTAAGACTTATAATGCATGAGGATATGGTAACACTTTTAGGACGTGGGCTGATGTTGGCGGTGATGATGGTGGTGGTAGGGGCGCTGCTGACAGTGGGGAGGGGAACTGCTTTTCATTTAGATGCACGTAGTTGTGTATGCCATAAAATCTACACCCTGATGCTGCTCTGACTGAGGGGAAAGATTTGAGAGATGCTGCGTTAAGAAATGAGGGGAGGTGATGTGATATGAGAAGAAGGGAGATAAGACGAGGGGAAATAAGATGAGGGGACAAGGTTGAAGGATAAAGGGATGGAAGATGATAGTAGAAGATGAGATGAAGGGGAGGTGATACGAGGAGATGAGATTCAAAGGGAAGATCAAACGAGGGAAGATGATAGGAGATGAGATAAAGAAGGGAGATAAGACAAGAGGAAGTGATATGAAGAGATTAGATGATAAGGGAAGACAGGATGAGGGGAAGTGATATAAGAAGATGAGATAAAGAGGGGAGATGAGGGGATGAGGGAAGAGGGATGATGGAAAAATGGATAATGATGATAATGGGAGATAGGTGAGGGGGATGAGGGAAAGGAAGAGGAAGGAGATGAGATGATTGAGAGGATGATGATGGGAGGTAGCAGTGATTTTGCTGTGATAATGCGGATACGATAAATGAAACAAAAAGAGTAGAAGGAGGATGGGAAGAAGAAACAAAAGGATTATATATATGTAAGAAGAAGGAACGCAGATAAAAAAAAAAGAGAAGGAAACAAATGAAAATCAACAAAGAGGAAAACGTAAACAAGGAAAAAGAAAGAGGATGAGAAAATGAGAAAGAAGAGAAAAAAGAGGAGAGGGAGAAGAAGTAACAGAAAAAAAAATAAAAAAGGAAGAAGGAAGAGTATAAGAATAGGAGGAGAAAGAGGAAAAGGAAGAGAGGAAGAAGAAGCAACAGAAAAAAAAGAAAGAAAAAAAGCAATAATGGGATAAAATAAAGTAAGGCGCGTATTTCTTCACCCTAATAAGAAAGTTAATTAAGGTGCAACATGAGTAAGGTGACACAAGGAATACTTAGAACTGAGCTGAGTCGGGTTGTATTTTTTAAGATGAGGGACTTATCTCTACCACGCATCCGTCTTGGTAGTCTTCCAGAAGCGTGCTGCGAAAGGTGGATGAGAGGAGGAGGAGGAGGAGGCGAAGGAAAAGGAGGAAGAGGAGGAGGAGAGGAGAATGAGAAGGAAAAGGAAAAGGAGAAGTAGAAAGGAAAAGGAAAAGGAGGAGGAGGAAAAGGAAAAGGAGAAGTATAAAGGAAAAGGAAAAGGAGGAGGAAAAGGAAAAGGAGAAGGAGAAAAGGAGAAGGAAAAGGAAAAGGAAGAGGAGAAGGAAAAGGAAAAGGAGGAGGAGAGAGGCAGAGAAAAGCAGAAAGAGACGGAGGAGAGGGTAAGTGTATAAAGATGCATATCACGTTTTTGGGTGAGATAGTGGTGGTGGTGGTAGTGGTGGTAGTGGTGGTGATGGTTGTGGTAATGGTGGTGGTGGTGGTTACTCTCCATAGCTGAATTATTCACTCCAGTCCATCGCAATTTTACGGGGGCAGGCCAAGGTGAGGGAAAAGCGGGGAATAAAACGATTCTTTCTATATATAAAATAAAATAAAAATATATACACACCTGTTTGAAAGGTTGAGATAATATAATAGTCGTTTTTTCATCTTTTAATTCAAACCGAGACGTGAAAAAATACAAGATAAATAAAACTGAATCAGAAAACCACAAAGAATGGCTATATGATAAACAAAATAGCATCGGTAACCTTTTCATATCTCTATACAAGCGAAAAAACATTAACGATCTGACATAAAGCTCTCGTACATTCAAACCCGAGTATATCTGAAACAAAAGAACATCAGCAACTAAGAGTATTATCTTCCTACACATGTAATTGCAATAAAAACTAAAAGAACAGTCGTACACTTCAACCAGGATATATAAGAAACAATGGAACATCAATAACTCATACAATCACCCTCCTGCACGTGAAATACCACTAAGAAAACCATTATAACATTCTCGTACAATCTAAGAAGAAACAATAGAGCATCAGTAACTCAGAATATCGCCTTCTCGAACCCATCATGAGTACATATAAACAAGAGAAACAAAAGAGTATCAGTATAGCAAAACATCGCCTTTCTGTACCCTTCACAAATGCAAATAAACACAGGAAACAAAAGATTAGTATCGCAAAACATCGTCTTTCTGCACCTCCCATCACGAGTGCAGATAAACAGCAAAGAAAAGAACATGAGTACCTCCAAACATCGCCTTCCTACACCCCATCACGAGTGCAGATAAACAAGAGAAACAAAAGAACATCATTATAGCAAAACATCGCCTTTCTGTACCGTTCACACATGCAAATAAACACAGCAAGTAAAAGAACCTGAGTACCTCCTAACATCGCCTTTCTACACCTCATCACAAGCCTAAGTCAACAAAGTAGGTTCACTCCATCACTGTAACGCCTTGAGACACACACTGCGTTCGAGGGATCCACTTGTTATACCCGGCAGGACGTCCAAGAGAAGCTGACGATGCGCTGCTTCCTCAAAACCCTTCTTTCCCGCCCCCAAAAAAGGCCTGACTGACGGATGGCTCGGGCGACAGATGCGTGTGAGGAGTCTTCCCTTCTCTTCCTTTCCCTTCCTTGAGTTCGTGTTGCCTGCGTGACTTGGTGATGGAGGTGATGGGGATGATGGATGGGTGGTGATGGTGTACGCACATTTATCATCGGTGCTACAAGTGTGCTTCCTCTCTTACTCTCTCTCTCTCTCTCTCTCTCTCTCTCTCTCTCTCTCTCTCTCTCTCTCTCCAAGATGAAAAAGACGAAAATGTTGAGAGAGAGGAGGGAAGAAACGAAGAGGAGAGAAAATAAGAAAGAAAGAAAGAAAGAAAGCACAAAAGGAACAAGGATCCAGTGAAATGACAAGCGAAGAGAATCAAAGTAAATAAGAAAACAAGAGAAGAGGAGAAGGTGGATGAGGAGAAAATACTAAAGAATTATATAAAAAAAAGAAAGAACGCAGAAAAAAAGAAGGAAGCAAATGAAAATAAGAAAGAAAAAAAGTAAAAAGGGAAGAAGGAAAAGGATGAGAAGAAGAAACATAAGGATAATAATAATAATAAGAAGAAAAGAAGGAAAAGAAGAAGGGAAAGAAGACGAAGAGGAGGAAGGGGAGGAGGAGAAAGAGGATGAGAAGAAGAATGAAAAGAAGCAACAAAAATACGAAGAAGAGTAACACGGAATAAAACAGAGAAAAGGAACAAGAAAAGAAAAGCTAACTGCCGATCCCCCGCTACCAATAAATTGCATGCAGGTGTTAAGAGTGAAGTGGGACGCGTTGTAGTAAGAAGATCGGGAGGAGGAGGAGGAAGAGGAGAAACACCCTCGTCTTTCATCATCTCACAACCGCTCTCTCACACCTGCTGAAGAGACATTGATAGTTTCTCCCTCACGTCCTGTATTTCATCTGATTGGGGGAGGAGAAGGAGGAGGAGGAGGAGGAGGAGAGGAAGAGGAGGGAAAGATGGAAAAGGATGTTGACTGTCAGGATCCATCATCATTCACGTCAATTATCATTATTATTTTTCTTATTATTATTACAGAGAGAGAGAAAGAGGCAGACCACCAGAGACAGAGACCAAAACAGACAGATCGAGACACACAAACACACAGACAGACAGACAGACAGACAGATAGATAGACAGAAAGAAAGCAATACTATTTTTCCTCTTCACGCCCTCGCCTCTGACTCACCTCGATATTAGCTTCCATCACCGCCTTCTGCTACGTGACCCATGCCCCCCCCCCCCCCCCCCCCACCACCACCACCACCCAGCGCCACACCCCCAGTACCCATACCCGCCCACTCATCCCATTGTAGTACTTGAAGCCCTCCCATCCACTCACCCACCTGCATCCATAACCACCCACGGATACCCACCCATACCCACGCACCCATTCCCAAACACCCACCCATCCCATTATACCTTATACCCTACCACTCACTTACCCACCTACACACGCATAAACTTACATGTACACAGCTTTCCTACCTACCTACCTACCTACCTACTTACCTGTCTTACCTACCCACCTGTGAGCACCTGAGTCTTCGCCCATCTACCCACCTACCCATTCATCTTTCCACCTGTTTATACGAAATTCCACACCGCCCTCCCTCCCCTCCACCCACCTATCCACACACCGCCACAATGAGTATATTCTCTCTCTCTCTCTCTCTCTCTCTCTCTCTCTCTCTCTCTCTCTCTCTCTCTCTCTCTCCCTTGACCTCTCCCCGACCCTCATCTTACTGGATAGTGACCTTCTCTTCTCCCTTCCCTCCTCCTCCTCCTCTTCCTCCTCCTCCTCCTCCTTCTCCTCCTCCCCCCATTGTGCCACATCTTAACGCTCACCGATTCATTGCGACATACGGGGAAGCCTTACGAGACACACACACACACACACACACACACACACACACACACACGTGGGGTCAGAGAGACTTGGGTGCCACAAGGGGAAGGAGGTGAGGCCGTGCGTCTTGCTAGTGGTGATGATGGTGGTGGTGATGGTGGTGATGCGATGGTGAAATTAGTGTTGGGGTGGTGATGCTGCGTGGAAATTGTGATGATGTTGATGGTGATGGTTACTCTGCGATGGTGATGATGATAGTGATAGTCCGTGAAGATGATGGTGATGTGACGATGATGCTGTTAATTAATGGAATGGTGATAATGCGTGGTGGTGGGGGTGGCAGTAGTGATGGTGGCAGTGCTATGGAGGTGATGGTGATGGTGATGCATGTGGTGATGGAGGTGCCTGTGCGTGTGTGGTGGGGGTGTGGTGGTGGTGCGGTGGTGGTGCGTGGTGTCAGTCACTGTGTTGAAGAGATGATGATGGATGTGCGTTTGGTGACAATTGTGATGTGGTGACAGGGGTGAAAATGACGCTTATTGTACTGAATGACGATAATGATGATGATGATGATGATGATGGCAGCTGGAGGGAGGGGAGGAAAACAGCGCCATTAACGACGTGGCAGTGGTAGTGGTTAGTCAGTTTGCAGTGCCATTAGTGGGTCCCCCTAACGAGTTGACGATGCCATTAGACTGAAGAGAGAGTAAACAGTGCCAGAAGTTAACAGCGCCAGAAGTAAGTAGTGCCAGATGGATAGTTAACAGTGCCAAGGGAACAAGTGACGTGACTATGAAATGCAACTCAATCAATCAATCAGTAAATAAATAAATAAGTGAATAAATGAATAATATAGTACAGCATAAAGTTAACAGTGATGAGTAGTGAACCGTGACAAATATACTAACAGTGCCACGAAGGAAGTTAACAATGTCAGGGTGAAGTTATTAGTGCCCTTAGGTAGTTGGAAATGCCCCAATCTGAAGTTAAAAGCAATTAGAAGTTATCAGAGCAGTGTGATGAAGTTTGTGGTGACAGAGAAAAGTTATGAGTGACAGTGTGAAGTTGTTAGTGCGTTCGGGTGCCTGAAAAATGACCAATGTGAAGTTAGAAGTAATTGGAAGATGTCAGAGAAGTATGATGAAGTTTCAGTGACAAAAAAATAAAAATAAACAACGAAAAAAACAAACATTGATAGAGTGGTAAAAAGAAGAGTTGGTAATTAAAATAGAAACTTACAGTGCCATAGAAAGAAATTTAATAAGAGTATAATGAAGTTTGTTGTGACACAGAAAAGCAAACAACAACAAAAAAGAACATTAATATAGTGCTAAAAAAAAAAAAAAACTGTAAATCGGAAAGAGAAACTAACAGTGCCAGGGAAGTTAAAACAGTGACGGTGGAAAGTTGAAAGAAAGTTTACTAGGCTCGTCGAGAATGATATGCAGTGCCATTTAATAGTGCCAGGATCCTGTGGCACTGACGGAAGGGCATCAACAGTGAGGGAGCGGAGAGAGACGACGGCAGTGACGGGTTGGTGGCGCAAAAAAAAATATATATAAAGGCGTTGTCAGTTAAGGGTGAGGCAGTGTACTTACGTGTGTGTGTGGGGGGGGCAGTGTCTGTATGTGTGAGGGGGGGCAGTGCCTATGCCGGGGGGGGGGGGGGGGATGTGGTCGGGGGGCAGTGATGAAAAATGGCGGGAGAGATTGTCTAGTAGGAAGAGTAAAGGGTGTATTAGTTTATCATTAGTTATTATTATTATTATTATTATTATTATTATTATTATTATTATTATTATTATTATTATTATTATTATTATTATTATTATTATTATTTAAGGAAGTCTTAGGGTGGAAAAAACCTTCGCTCATCGCCTATAATGTGTGTGTGTGTGTGTGTGTGTGTGTGTGTTTTCACGCTTGATTTATACGGAAGATAATAAGCGATTGACGTCACTTCCCGCAACGGAACACGCCGAGAACAATGAAGAGTCCCGTCGCTGATGAGGGGCGTGATAGAGGAAGGCGGCCATCACCATCATCATCATCATCATCATCGTCATCATCTTCATCATCATCGTCATCATCATCACCATCGTCATTGTTATCATCATCACTATCTTTTATCGTTCTCTTTTACGGGAAACTACATTAACTTGAAAGACAAAAAGGGATGATAAAGAAGGGAGGACGAAAGGAAAGAAGGAAAAGAAATAAAAAAGGGAGTGTGGAAATAGACGAATAGGGAAGAGATGAAAATGTGAGATATTACTGGAAGAAAAAATGAAAGATGAGAGTGAAGATTGATAGATAGATAGAAAGATAGATAGATAGATAGATAGATAGATAGATAGATAGATAGATAGATGGGGAGAGAGAGAGAAAAAAAAAAAACAGATAAAGTGAGAGAAAGTGGAAGAGGAAGAAGAAAAAATGTCAAAATGAATTAAAGACAAAGGATGGAATTTATCAAGCACAATTTTTCATCTCCTCCTCCTCCTCCTCCTCTTCCTTCTCCAGATGGCCATTATATCATCAAACGTGACAGAAGAAAATGAAAGTGAAATGGAGAAGAAAGGTTGTCAGCTGCGACGGGTGTATAGGATTTTTTTTCTTATTTACCAACCTCTAGGTCTCTCTCTCTCTCTCTCTCTCTCATTCACCTTCAAACCGGGTAAGGGCAAAAAAACAACAACAACAACGTAACAGACTCCCTTTCTTCACCTCACAATGAGTCTTTTTATAACGAGTGAGTGGGTGAATAACGGAGCCCCCCCTACCCCCCACACTCTCTCTCTCTCTCTGTCTCTTCAATTATATTAAGAATGAATGAATTAATGGATATCTGGACACGAGCCGGATAGGGCCAAGGACGTAACACCACCACCACCACCACCGTCACCACCACCACCACCATCACCACTTTTTTCTTAACCTGTCATCAACACTATCACGTATGCCACTTCATCTCCGGCTCTATACTACTACTACTACTACTACTACTACTACTACTACTACTACTACTACTACTACTACTACTACTACTACTACTGTAACACCACCACAACAACAGCTGGTGGATGTCTGTCAACGGTTTACAGCTGAAGAGATTTTTTTTCTTTCATACGTGTCAAATATCCATTGTGTGTGTGTGTGTGTGTGTGTGTGTGTGTGTGTGTGTGTGTGTGTGTGTTTGGGTGGGTGGGTGGGTGTGGGTGTTAATGGGGACGTTGTAGGGATCTCGTAAGGCATCATCGCGTTGTGTTTGAGGCTTCCCAGGGCGAGGAAGCCAAGGGTGACCCACTATTGGTAACACTGATCTCTTGCAAGGCGCTGAGGAGTAACGCTCGTAATCTCAGGCGCTTCAGTCTCCCACATCTATTTCCAACGGCCACACAGGAGGTTAGGCAGGTTTTCATGACTGTTTTTAACGTTCATGGTGCAGAAACCTTGTCAAACTATCACTAGGCTCTAATAACCACCCCCAAATAATACCCACAGCCTGTACGAAAGCCTTATCAAATGTGAGTGTGTAAAGCCCCGACAAGCTTGAGAGTAGAGTCCTAATTAGGGATGGCATTATAAGACACCTTCACTACTCACATCAACCATTTCTAGAGGTCAAAGAGGGGGTCAGTCGGGTTCTAATGAGTGTTTCTTTAGGTTCACGGTACAGAGGGAGGGTCAGACTACCACCAGGGTCATAAAATTACCCCAGAAAATGCTCACAACTCCTGCGAAAGCCTTGCCAAATGTGTGAACTTGGCGACGAAATGTTTTAAAATACGACCCTATGTCTTGTGGTTTCTGGGGACGCTGGGAGGACTGAATTATTAAACGGCCTCCCCACGACAGTTACTTTGGTGGTATTTAGGACGCTTCCGTATCTTGCTTTTTCGTTTTCTCTTCCATTATTATTTTTCGTTTTCATATGTTCGTTTAATTTGTACTTTTCTCATTTATTAATTTATTTAGTTCTTCCTTTGTTTTTTTTTGTCTCCCTTTTTTTTATCTTTTTCATTCGTTCGTCCACTCATGCCTTTAATTATTCATTCATTCATCTATTCTTCCTGTGTTGTCTTTATTTCTTCCCTTTGTTTTCCTCCTTTTCTCGTGGACCTTATTTTCTTTTTTTTTTACCTTTCTCTTTTATTTTTTTTATTCGTTTATTCACTCATACCTTTAATCAGTCATTCATTCACTCTATTTTTTTCTTTCTTTCTATTTTTTTTATCCTCTCATTCTTTCTTTTAATTTCCTTTCTCTCCCACGCTTTTTTTTTTCTCATCGTCTTTCGTGTCGTTTCTCCTTGCCACTACAATGCTTAGTAATGCTCAATGTTCATTCATGCGATGCTCAACACCCACGCAACGGCTTTGTGATACTTTTTGGATTCTGGACGTAAAACATTCAACTGTAATTCGATATAAAACTCAAAGAATTACACAAAACAAAAACCTTGTCCGTGAAACCTAATTACTTATTTGCACGTTGAGAGAGAGAGAGAGAGAGAGAGAGAGAGAGAGAGAGAGAGAGAGAGAGAGAGAGAGAGAGAGAGAGAGAGAGAGAGAGAGAGAGAGAGAGAGAGAGAGAGAGAGAGAAGATGGAGATGAAAGTAGGACAGAAGAGGAAAGAGGAGGAGTAGAAGGAGGAGAGGGAAGGGAGAATATGGGACGAGAATGGGAAGAAATTAACAATACTCAGAAAGGATAAAGAAGAAAAGGAAGCAGAGAAGAGAAAAAAAAGAAAGGAAAGAAAGGCGTGAAATGAAGCAAAGGATAAAGAAGAGAAGGAAATAAATGATAGCAAAAAGTAGGTATGGAAATGAAAAAGTGGCGAAGGAGAAAAAAGAACACAGAAGGGAAGGAACAGAGAAGGGAGAAGAGAAATTTAAAAGGACGAGAGGGTAAAGAACAGGAGGGTGATGATAGAAAAGATAAGGAAAGGGATAGGGTGCTGAAGTGGAGGAAGGAATAGAGAGGAGTAGAAGGAGGAAAGGGAAAGATACTCGACTGTAGGAAAGGGAAGAGAGGGAAGAGGAGGGAAGGGGGAATAGAACAGAGTAAGGCAGGGAAGGGAAGGGGAGAAGGAAAGGATAGAAGAGGAGGAAAGAAAGGCATAGGGAGGGGAAGAAATGACAGGGAAGGGAAGGGGGAGAGTGAGATAGGATAAGAGGGGAGAATAGGAGAGTGTAGGGAAGGGGAAAGGAGGACAGAGAAGGGAAGGGGAGGATAGAAGAGAAGGGAAAGGGAGGGAAGGGGAGAAAGGGCCGTGAATATGCATGGTTGTGTTGTTCTTTGTTACATGAGCCACAGAGAAGGTTTTGTGAGCCCGCTACAGAGGCTCACTTGTCGGAGGAGGAGGAGAGGAGGAGGAGGAGGAGGAGGAGGATCAGAGTAGCGGATCATCTTGCAAGTTCTTGTGATGTTAAAGATTATTTTTTTCCTTTTGGGGATGTGAAAGCAGGGAGAGGACCTACACACACACACACACACACACACACACACACACACACACACACACACACACACACACACACACACCAAGACTAACCCCTCCTAACAAACAGGAAGGAAATCAAACAAACAGACTCTACAGCACGGTTTTTTTTTTCACCACTCTTAATTTTACTCTCCACGGTATGTTTGTGTATTAGTTCATCTTTCTTTTTGGTTCTCTTTTATGACCGAGTTTCTTTTCCATTCGCTCGTTCACGTTTGTTTGCGTCTTTAGTATATTCATTTCACGTCCTTCTTGCTTCTCCTTTCCTTGACTCACTTCTCTCTTCGCCTAAGTAATGATTTATAAGGAATTTTAAACATGCTATTCGATCTTCTTGAGAGAGAGAGAGAGAGAGAGAGAGAGAGAGAGAGAGAGAGAGAGAGAGAGAGAGAGAGAGAGAGAGAGAGAGAGAGAGAGAGAGAGAGAGAGAGAGAGAGAGAGAGAGAGAGAGAGAGAGAGAGAGAGAGAGAGAGAGAGAGAGAGAGAGAGCGGCGGGCCGTTGCCCGCTCATCGACATATATGTCATTTGCAATATGTAAGATGTAAAAATAAAGAAAGAAAAGAAAAGAAAGTTATCTGATTAGGCAGCAAGGTCTGTGAAGTGCCGCCTGCACGTGTGAGGAGTAACGCCGAAGCTTGCATTCTGATTAGCGATGTTGTGTTGTGTTTGGGTTGAGGCGGCGGCTATAAAAGGCGGCGGCAGTAGTGACTTGTGGTGGTGGTTATGGTCGTGTGTGTGTGTGTGTGTGTGTGTGTGTGTTCACACACACACACACACACACCCTGGTCGCACCGTCGCACCGTACCCAAGCTCACCTGTATTCCCTTTCATTTAGTCACTCCTGCTAAGTATGTCTGCCGTAACAGGTGTTTGCGAAGACGTCCTGTGCATGGAAAAAAAAAAGGATGTGATGCTTTGATTTTGCATATATATATATATATATATATATATATATATATATATATATATATATATATATATATATATATATATTTTTTTTTTTGTTCAAATGTTGGGTAATGCGTTGTGTTGGGATATTTGACTCAGCCACAACAACAAAAACGTCATCCTCCTCCCCCTCCTCCTCCTCCTCATCATCATCATCAACAACAACAACAACAACAACCACGCCCAGCTTGTCAGTATGCCTATGTAGTTTGCTCGTTTTGAGACCAGGGACAGTGTGTGTGTGTGTGTGTGTGTGTGTGTGTGTTCGGAATAATCCACACTACAACATTAACGACAACACCTGCTACTACTACTACTACTACTACTACTACTACTACTACTACTACTAGTACTATTACTACTACTGTTTCTGCTACTACACGTCATGAGGTTTCTGTCCTCTCAGTGGGTCCATGTTCCTGCTCACGATTAGCATTCTGCCCAACCCCTGATCAAGAGTGGCTAGGGGAGGGGCCTACAACCCCTCCCCGTGAAGCTCTGTTCCAGCCCGATACACAATAAAAGGTCTTGGTCGGGGCTCCTTTTGCGGCCTCGACCCGGTTTTGCCGCTGGGCCCGACTTCGCGTAGGTTCCCTTGATGAACTCACATCGGACGAGCCTACAACATGACAAGTGCAGGCCAAAGCATCCGAGACCTCTCCATGCCCGAGCGGGAAGTGTCCCTTCACCCCTCTTTTTGCCTGGGGGGCCATCGGGGTGGTGCGAAGTGGCGCCCGCCCTTGGAAGGTTCAGGGTAAACCTTCAGAGGGTTCCGCGTGTGGGGACCTGTACTTTCTGAGCCTCTCAAAGGATTACAGACTGACTCACCCAGCCTAGAATCTCAGAAGGCTGCAAGTGGATGTGGTGGACTCTCTGAGATGAGGAGGAGATTAGTAGTTGGGGGTACACCTTCTCCCGGTCCGGCATGAGCAATGGTACTATATGTGTTATGTAGACTATCCTTGTGAGAGTTAGTATACTCACTACTTTTTTATCTCAACCCAACAGCAACCATTTATTTTTGAGATTACTTCAACGCCAACTCCGGCTATATGGGAATGTGGCACGCTACCCAGAAGCCGACTCTGCTTATTGTGTTGTACCTGTAAGAGACAATCCAGAGTAGAGGAGGTTGAGGGGGCGTACACTAAGTTCGTGCCTTTAGGGATTGATTGGAAGAGAACTGGTATGGGAGAGACGCCTGTTTGGAGACTTACTCGGAGGGACTCGGGGGGGAGAGCGTCATAGGGTGAGCAATGCAACGCGCCCCTCGGCATATACCCCGGTGACTGATTGACTGATAATGCACTGGCAAGAAGGTAGCACGTCAGGGTCAGTTTTTTACTCTCCTCCGCATAAGATGGATTGCTTAATTACATACATCCACAATCTCTCTCTCTCTCTCTCTCTCTCTCTCTCTCTCTCTCTCTCTCTCTCTCTCTCTGTGTGTGTGTGTGTGTGTGTGTGTGTGTGTGTGTGTGTGTGTGTGTCTGTCTAAGGCAGCTGAAGGGCAAAAACAACAACAAAAGTCCGCTAGACGCTGCTCCGAACAAAAGCAGAGAGAACGAGAGGTTAAAAGAGAGGTCAGTACAATAGCAGAGGTGTCTTGATACTCTCCTCTTGAATGAGCTTAAGTCGTAGGCAGGAGGGATTACTTTTGTGTACGTGTTTTGTGTGCGTTTTTTTTGTTTTTTTTTGTGTGTGTGTGCGGCTGTTGTGTGCACTTTTTGTATTTGTGTGCGCTTATGGTGGAAAGAACCCTTGGAGTCGGTCATTTTCGGCACATAGAAGGTTAATATAACACGCCAGGTAATAGCAGCAATTTAATCAATCAAAATTTATAACAAAAAATGAAACAAAGTCTTTTAGTGATACAACAAAATTACGAAAAAAATATATGGCAATAGACCAATACAAACGCTAAGGAGGGGAGGGGGGGCGCCACTTATGAGAGAGAGAGAGAGAGAGAGAGAGAGAGAGAGAGAGAGAGAGAGAGAGAGAGAGAGAGAGAGAGAGAGAGAGAGAGAGAGAGAGAGAGAGAGAGAGAGAGAGAGAGAGAGCTACCTAGGGACAAAGGTGACTGCGAAGTCTTGGGGACAGAACGAAAAAACTAAAACAAGACGGAAGATCAAGCTGAGTCGTTCCTCGGAGGTCGTCGTCGTCGTTGTGTTGTGCGGCGACAGACAAAGCGCGGAGACAGCCTGACCCTCCTCGCCCTCCTCTTCCTCTTGATTCCTCTCTCTTTTTTTTTTTTTTTTTACAGCAGAGGAGTCAGTTCAAGGGCATAAAAAAAAGGAAACAAATGTGAAAAAAAGCCCACTACTCACTGCTCCTAAAAAGAGTTAGTGGAGTAGCCGAAAGATAGGTCAATTTCGGGAGGAGAGGTGTCCTGATACCCTCCTCTTGAAAGAGTTCAAGTCGTAGGCAGGAGGAAATACAGATGAAGGAAGATTGTTCCAGAGTTTACCAGCGTGAGGGATGGGAGAGTGAAGATGCTGGTTAACTCTTGTGTAAGGGATTTGGACAGTAAAGGGATGAGCTTGAGTAGAAAGTCGTGTGTGGCGAGGCCGCGGGAGGGGGGGAGGCATGCAGTGAGCAGGTTCAGAAGAGCAGTCAGCGTGGAAATATCGATAGAAGATAGAAAGAGGCAACATGGCGGCGAAATTTAAGAGGTAGAAGACTATCAGTAAGAGGAGAGCTGATGAGACAAAGAGCCTTAGACTCCACTCTGTCCAAGAGAGCTGTGTGAGTGGAGCCTCCCCACACGTGAGATGCATACTTCAAACGAGGGCGGACAAGGCTCCTGTAAATGGATAGCAGCTGAGCGGGGGAGAAGAACTGCCGGAGACGGTACAGAACGCCCAGCCTCGAGGAAGGTGATTTAATAAGAGAAGAGATATGAAGTTTCCAGTTGAGATTTTGAGTTAAGGATAGACCGAGGATGTTTAGTGTTGAAGAAGGTGACAGCTGAGTGTTGTCAAAGAATAGGGGATAGTTGTTTGGAAGATTGTGTCGAGTGGATAGATGGAGAAACTGTGTTTTTGAGGCGTTGAAGGACACCAGGTTCTTCTTGCCCTAATCGGAAATAATAGTAAGGTCTGAGGCTAAGCGTTCTGCTGCCTCCAGCCTGGAATCGTTTAGTTCATGTAGGATGGGTCTTCTATTAAAAGAAGTTGAATAATGCAGAGTAGAGTCATTGGCGTAAGAATGGATAGGACAGTTCGTTTTGGAAAGATCATGATCAATGAACAACTGAAAGAGAGTGGGAGATAGGACAGAACTCTGCGGAACACCACTAGTAATAGGTTTAGGGGAAGAACAGTAACCGTCTACCACAGCAGAAATAGAACGGTCAGAGAGGAAACTTGAGATAAAGGTACAGAGAGAAGGATAGAAACCGTAGGAGGGTAGTTTGGAAAGCAAAGATTTGTGCCAGACCCTAGCAAAGGCTTTTGATATGTCCAGCACAATAGCAAAGGTTTCACCGAAACGGCTAAGAGAGGATGACCAAGAGTCAGTTAGGAAGGCAAGGAGATCACCAGTAGAACGCGCCTTGCGGAACCCATACTGGCGATCAGATAAAAGATCAGAAGTGGAAAGGTGCTTTTGAATCTTCCGGTTAAGGATTGATTCAAAAGCTTTAGATAGACATGAAAGCAAAGCTATAGGACGGTAGTTTGAGGGATTGGAACGGCCATCCTTCTTAGGCACAGGCTGTATGAAGGCATACTTCCAACAGGAAGGAAAGGTAGATGTTGACAGGCAGAGGCGAAAGGCAGGGTGTCAGCACGGAAGCACAGATTTTAAAGACAATAGGAGGCACTCCATCAGGTCTATAAGCCTTCTGAGGATTGAGGCCAGAAAGGGCATAGAAAACATCATTCTTAAGAATCTTAATAACAGGCATAAAGGAGTCAGAGGGGGATAAGCAGGAGGAATATGCTCAGAATCGTCCAGAGTGGAGTTTTTAGAGAAAGTTTGAGAGAAGAGTTCAGCCCTAGAGATAGATGAGACGGCGGTGGTGCCGTCAGGACTAAGGAGAGGAGGGAAAGATGAAAAAGTGAAGTTGGAGGAGATGTTTTTGGCTAGATGCCAGAAGTCACAGGAAAAATGAGAAAAAAGCAAGGTTTTGGCATTTTCTATCAGTGAAGGAGTTTTTGGTAAATCGGAGAATAGATGTGGCACGATTCCGGGCAGAAATGTAAAGATCATGGTTAGCGGGAGTTCGAAGGTTCTGGTACCTTTTGTGAGTTGCCTCTCTATCATTGACAGCACGAGAACAAGCGTGATTAAACCAAGCATGAGGAGTAGAGAAAGTACGTGGAATGTATGCCTCCATTCCAGAGACAATCACCTCTGTGATGCGCTGGGCACACACAGTGGGGTCTCTATCCTGGAAGCAGTAATCATTCCACGGGAAATTAGAAAAGTACATCCTCAGGTCGTCCCACTGAGCTGAGGCAAAATGCCAGAAGCATCGCCTCTTCGGTGGGTCCAGAGGATGTGCAGGAGCGATAGGACAGGATACAGAAATAAGGTTGTGATCGGAGCCCAACGGAGAGAACAGTTTAATAGAGTAAGCAGAAGGGTTAGAGGTAAGGAAGAGATCTAGTATGTTGGGCCGGTCTCTAAGACGTTCGGGAATACGTGTAGGATTCTGAACCAGCTGTTCTAGGTCACTGAGGAGAGCAAAGTTGTAGGCTTGTTCACCAGGCTGGTCAGTGAAAGAGGATGAAAGCCAGAGCTGGTGATGAGCATTGAAATCTCCCAAGATGGAGATTTCGGCGAAGGGAGAGTGGGTCAAGATATGCTCCACTCTAGAGTTCAAGTAGTCAAAGAATTTTACATAGTTAATAGAGTTAGGTGAGAGATAAACAACACAGATGTATTTACTAATAATATGACAATGAACAGAGGTGGGCGTGGTACTGAAAAATCAGTAATGCGGTTGCCGTAGGGCGGTACTTTTTCCGGAGTAATGCGGTTGCGGTAGTGCGGTCCCATTTTTTTTCTTTCCCAGTGCGGTACGCGGTGTGCGGTACTGCGGTAGCGGTAGTCACTAGTCATTATATATAAAAAAATACTTTAGTGCCTATCCTGGCTATCTATTGACTAACTAATAACTTTTGAAATACAAAAAAATAAAAAATAAAGGAGGGCTGGGGGAGGGAGAGAGGGAGGTAAGGGAGGAGGAAGGGGGGGACAGGCCGGGGAGTAGAGGACGGGAAGGGGAGAAGGGGGAGGGATGGGAATGCAACTTTCCGAGGGAGGAGAGAGGGGACAGGGAAAGGGGAGGAGGAGATCAGCGTCATGTGAGAGAGGAGGAAGTGGGGGGTGGGAAGGAAGGAAGAAAGGAAGGAAGGAAGGGGGTGGGAAGGAAGGAAGGAAGGAAGAAAGGAAGAAAGGAAGAAGGATGGTACAGCTGCAGGGATATGGGGGAGAGAAGAGGAAGGGGAGGAATATTCTCCAGCGTCTGAGCGAAAACGAAAGATTACAAATATAGGAAAGTCATGACAGGAAGAGTGAAACATTATTCAAACTGTCCAACATATTAAGACAAAACACATCAACTGCAACTGTTAATAGCGGCTCCCGTGGGAAAGCTGTAACCCTGATGTCTAATGCCTCAGTGAAGAAACCACGTGGGAATTTCAACGAGATAATAATAATAATAATAATAATAATAATAATAATAATAATAATAATAATGATAAATTATTATTATTATTATTATTATAATCAAACAATATTGATCTTAGCTACATTGAAAAGAGAGAGAGAGAGAGAGAGAGAGAGAGAGAGAGAGAGAGAGAGAGAGAGAGAGAGAGAGAGAGAGAGAGAGAGAGAGAGAGAGAGAGAGAGAGAGAGAAGTTACAATGAAGTTAAAAAACAGATTTAGTATGTACTGTGGTCTATGTTAATGTTATACATCAAAGAAAAATTTGTACGTGACATGAGATTGAGCGGCGATCATGTTAGTGCTTACTTGTACTGTTGTACACTGCCATGTAGCCTACAGTCATCGTCACAGTCGTGGCGCGCCGCCTCGGGTTGAGTGACGAACAGATTTACTCTGAGTTGTTCATTTAGTATTTAATTTTGAACAATAACTGAAAAGTCATAATGATTGAATCACTGATTCTGATGACTGCTACCGATTGACTGATTGATTCCGAGTCACTGTAAAACAATAAAAAAAAAGACATTTCTGTGAGCATGCCGCGCTGCAAATGTCTTCGATGGTTTTCTAAGTACCGCAAAAAGCACCGCAGGTTTTTTTAGTGCGGTCCGCGGTAGTGCGGTATTTTCAGAAAGTTTGCGGTAGCGCGGTACTTTTTTTGTGATGCGGTACTAGCGCACTACCGCACTAAGTACCGCAGTTGCCCACCTCTGACAATGAAGTCTTAGCCAGATGGTGGATAATTCTGAAGAGTCAAGGTCGTGGGCACGAGAGCAAGTGGTGTGGGAACAGAGTAGAGATTGCTGTCAGTAGCCTCAAAACCTGTGTTTCGGTGGGGAAGAGATGATGAGGTTTAAAGGAAGAGAGATGGTGTTCCACAGAATGAAAATTAGAACCAAGACCGCGAATGTTGCAAAAATTGATAAGAAAGAGGTTCGAAGAGTTATCAAGATACCTCTTAAGTCGGCAGCCAGAAGGGGAGTCCTCCTTGGGGGAATTTGTGGTCCCCCCTCCAGGGGGGGACCCCGAGGCATTGTTTTAGTACGCCATTTTGAATTTTGAATTTTGGGAAAAGGTGTGTATGTTGTGTGAATTTAGTGTGGTGTGGATAGAGAGGCTGTCTTTAGAGAGCATGCTGAACTACTCTCTGGTGTTGATGAGACAATAGGGAAACGGTTAGTGAGGACAGATCAGAGGCGATGAACAGGAGAGATGTAGATAGATAGATAGATAGATAGATGGAGAGAGATGTCAACTTGTTGGGAGCTCTAGGAAGAGCGGGTGGTGGTGGTGGAGGGGGGGGAAGGCCATGGTGGCTGCCACTGGCATGGTTGTCTGTCTCCTTAAGGTGAGCTGTAGAGGGGAGAGAAGAGCGGTAGTGAGAGGAAAGCAAGGTACAAATCCGATATTGTATAATACTACACTAAACTACTTCTACTGGTACTACTACTTCTACATTACTACTACTATCACTTTTTTTTATTTTTATTTTACGTCGTGGCCTATTGGGCCGGTAGGCTTCTTCCTGGTGGATCCTGATGATCGGCCCAAGGCTTCTTCCCGGTGGGGTCTGATGGTCGGCCCAGCCCGTTCTGGCGCAGGCGAGTGTTTATAGTGGCGCCATCTTGCATTGGCTCATGCCGCCCTCCCGGAGCTCATCTTTAAACCTAGAATCTAGAGTCTGGGCCGATAGGTGGTCTTCTGGACAGCATGTGGATAGTTTTAAGCCACTCGGCGGCGGCTGAAAAATCCCAGCTTGGTGACACCGGGCGGGAATTGAACTCGCGTCGTCCTGAACGCGGCGCCGTCACGCTATCCTTTCAGCCACCGCCTACTACTACTACTACTACTATTGTTACTAATATTTTGGAGCTGCTAAATAAATCCAAGTCCTAATGAATGTCATGGTAATGATGACGTTGGTGCATTACGTACTCCGTCACAGCTTCTCTCTACTCCAGTGAGTCGCTGCCGCTGCTGCTGCTGGAGTCGTGCAGCGCCAGGCTCCTGGGGGGTGGGGGGGAGGGGGGGTAAGAGAACGTCAGTACCTATAATTATTTATCGTGAACATTCTACTTCCACGCGTCCCCTCACAAGATGTTTCTGTTGCTGGCGTCCGTGCGGACCAGGCTCGTGTGTGGGAAGCGGAAGGAGAGGCTTTAGTCCGTCACCGCGCACACTCTGCCTCTCACGAACGCCGAAAAATGTGTATATTCCAATACCGGAAAGTTTTATGGCAAGTTCATTAATCCAAGAAGCATCTTTGTCACAGTCTTCTTCGCATTCTGAAGGGTTCTTGCCCAACGGGTGATTCAGGGATAACAACCCCCACTGCATACTCGCTAATGCTAAACTCTCTTCCCCAGGAGACTTCAGCCTTAGATGTACTCACCGAGAGGGGCATTTAAAGTACACATTCATTTTTTTTTTCACGCACCGCCTCCTTAAAAGAGTCATCGCCGTTGCCGGTAATCAAGGTTGAAATTAGAAACCAAAATATAATTACTATTAGTTATAAAATCCTTTCCAATTATATATTAGAAATTACTGTTCCCGGCAAGAAGATGAATTAAATTCCAATCACAATAACAACGTGGATAAGGCATATCCAGTTACAAATACAAATTTACGGTTTAAAAATTCAAAGTTTGTCTTCGCGTATCTCTTCACGAGCCTCTCAGCAGATTTACCATCGCTGCTACGGCTGGCATTCTCGAGGCTCAGGCTCCTGTGTGGGGCACACAAAAGAGAGCGACAGCAAATGAACATTAGATACTGTGAAGACATGTCATTAGTAACTACTATTGGGCAGCATACGTCCGGTGGCGCGCCGCTTCACTCGCCACCAATATTCCCGACATTCCTCCCGAGCAAGCTTCCACGCAGCTTCCCTGCCCATCTCAAGTCCTTCCCATCATGATCGATCGACTTGCTCCAGCCCTGAGTTACGTGGGCGTCCCTTTCGTCTCCTCCACTCAGGGTTGTCTCGTACAGATACAACCCTGTGAGCAGGATCGGCGCCCGGGAGTCGTGCCACGTGCCCATATAGCCGGAGTTGGCGTTCACGAATAAGGTTGTAACAAGCCTCGATTCACTTTCACGGAGTAGTCATTGGTTCGACACCAAGTCATTCCAGCGGTACCCCATGATCCTGTGAAGGCACGTTGTACCATAGCCATCGACACCCCTCTCCATGTCACTGGTCAGTGTCCATCTTTCACAGCCACACAGTAAGACAGAGAGCACAAGTGACTTTAAGATTCGAATCTTTGTCCGCCTGCATATATATCGACAACGCCATATACTCGTGTTGAGCGAGTCCGTATCACTGTTGGCCAGGCCAATCCGTCGAGTGACTTCCTGGTAAGACGCACCATTGTTATGCACTACACTACCAAGGTATGTGAAACTTTTGGTGACCTCGCCATGCATGAACAGACTGGGCTTCGCCTCTCCATGTAGCACCCCGAGAGCCAACTAAATTACAGTTACAACGTGGATAAGGCATATCCAATTACAAATACAAATTAGTAGTTAAAAATAACGCACCTCTTCACGAGCCTGTTCTCAACAGAGCGACTGCCTCTGAAACGGTTGGCATTCTCGAGGTTCAGGCTCCTGTGTGGGGCACAGAAAAGAAGTCAGTGATCAGTATTCACTGTGATGGACGTCTGTTACATCATAAACACAATGCAGGCGTCACGTACCTCTTCACCAGCCTTTCCTCAACTGAGTCACTGCCGCTGCCACGGCTGGCATCCTCGAGGTTCAGGCTCCTGTGCGGGACACAGAAAAAATGTTAGTGATCAACATTCATTGTGATGGACGTCTGTTACATCATAAACACAATGAAAGCGTCACGTACCTCTTCACGAGCCTCTCTTCAATAGAGTCACTGATGCTGCCACGGCTGGCATCCTCGAGGTTCAGGCTCCTGTGTGGGGCACAAAAAATAAAAAGTCAGTAATCAGCATTCATTGTGATGGACGCCTTTTACATCATAAACACAATGAAAGCGTCACGTACCTCTTCACGAGCCTCTCCTCAACTGAGTCACTGTCGCTGCCACGGCTGGCATCCTCGAAGTTCAGGCTCCTGTGTGGGGCACAGAAAATAAATCAGTGATAAGCATTCATTGTGATGGACGTCTGTTACATCATAAACACAATGCTGTAGTGGTGGAGTGTGTAGCTGCCACCGCATGTAAGTGGTGGGTAGAAAGAATAGGTCTGGCTCCTATTTTGAAGTTTATTGGAGATACAGGAGCTGGCGAGGGCGGAGCACGACACCCTCTTGAGTTGAGTCTCTGCTTCCCACTGAAGGGGACTCTCTCTGTATTTATGTACTTTTTTTTTGGTTCAAGGTTACTCACCTATTATTATATAATGATTCATGTGAGGACACATGTCGGTGGTGTCCGAGCAATATTGTGGTGTACATTTATGTATGTTGTTTGAATGTCGCGCCCTGCCTGGTAGGTGCTCTGTACATTTCGCGCGCTTCCAGCTTTTCCACGTCTCGCCAGTCTCTCTCTCTCTCTCTCTCTCTCTCTCTCTCTCTCTCTCTCTCTCTGCACTTCCTAGAATTTCAGAATTTCTTTGCACACACACACACACACACACACACACACACACACACATTGCACACAAGGTGTAACTGAATATGAGAGAGAGAGAGAGAGAGAGAGAGAGAGAGAGAGAGAGAGAGAGAGAGAGAGAGAGAGAGAGAGAGAGAGAGAGAGACAGGGAAATTAATGTAAAATTATGTTTCTAAGCCTTGAAACAAACAAAGTGAAGTCTAAGGAGGTGGAGGCGGGGCAGTGGAGGAGAAGTGGGAGGGGATGTGAACCCTAATGAGGTAGGAAGGAGGGAGAAGGAGAAGGGAGGAAAGAGGGAGGGGATCGGCAAGAAAGGATTTGGGGTATAAAATGAGCTGGAGAAACATTACATATTAGAAATTACTGTTCCGGGTAAGAAGATGAATTAAATTCCAATCACAATAACAACGTGGATAAGGCATATCCGGTTACAAATACAAATTTACGGTTTAAAAATTCAAAGTTTGTCTTCGCGTATCTCTTCACGAGCCTCTCAGCAGATTTACCATCGCTGCCACGGCTGGCATTCTCGAGGCTCAGGCTCCTGTGTGGGGCACACAAAAGAGAGCGACAGCAAATGAACATTAGATACTGTGAAGACATGTCATTAGTAACTACTCTTGGGGAGCATATGCCTGGTGGCGCGCCGCTTCACTCACTCGCCACCAATATTCCCGACATTCCTCCCGAGCAAGCTTCCACGCAGCTTCCCTGCCCATCTCAAGTCCTTCCCATCATGATCGATCGACTTGCTCCAGCCCTGAGTTACGTGGGCGTCCCTTTCGTCTCCTCCACTCAGGATTGTCTCGTACAGATACAACCCTGTGAGCAGGATCGACGTCCGACAGTCGTGCCACGTGCCCATATAGCCGGAATTGACGTTCATGAAATAAGATGGTAACAGGCCTTGATTCAGTTTAATGGAGTAGTCGCTGGTTCGACACCAAGTCATTCCAGCGATACCCCATGATCCTGTGAAGTGCATAGCCATCGACACGCCTCTCCAAGTCTTTGTTCAGTGTCAATGTCTCACAGCCACGGTAAGACAGGGAGCACACGTGACTTAAAGATTCGGATATTTGTCCGCCAGCATATATATCGACAACGCCATATACTCGTGTTATGTCAGTCCAAATCACTGTTGGCCAGGCCAATCCGTCGAGTGACTTCCTGCTAAGACGCACCATTGTTATGCACTACACTACCAAGGTATGTGAAACTTTTGGTGACCTCGCTATTCATGAACAAACTGAACAGTGTCGTCTAGCAAACCTCCAGACGATTGGACCTTGAGCTCGGTCCAGGAGACCTTGAGTCCCATTGGCTTTGCCTCTTCATGCAGCAACACCGTGGATAAAGCATATTCAAGTACAAATACAAATACAAATTAACAGTTTAAAAAGGACGTACCTCTTCACGAGCCTGTCCTCAACAGAGTCACTGCCGCTGCTTCCGGCATCGTCGAGGTTCAGACTCCTGTGTGGGGTACAGAAAAGAAGTCAGTGATCAGCATTCATTGTGATGGACGTCTGTTACATCATTAACACAATGCAGGCGTCACGTACCTTTTCACAAGCCTCTCATCAACAGAGTCACTGACGCTGCCACGGCTGGCATCCTCGAGGTTCAGGCTCCTGTGTGGGGCACAGAAAAGAAGTCATCGATAAGCATTCACTGTGATGGACGTCTGTTACATCATAAACACAATGCAAAAGTCATGTAGCTCTTCATGAGCCTCTCCTCAACAGAGTGACTGCCGCTGCTTCCGGCATCCTCGAAGTTCAGGGGGGAGATGTTCAAACGCTCGCAGCGGCCACTACGGCCATCGTAGCGCTAAGATTATCTCGTAACTCGCCTAAGGTGTATGTTCGAAAGATCTTGGAGCTGTCTTTACGATTTTCGGACCGCCATATTTGCTCGTAGGGCTGAGGGTTTCGAGGAGCACCTTACACTGATCGTAAGGTTGTGTAGGGGAGGTTTCTTCACTATATAAACCGTAGATAACCTGTATGGTGTCTTGTAGGGTAGGTTAGGTTAGTTTAGGGTAGGGTAGGATAGGTTAAGCCCCGTTCACACTGTGCCGACTCTGGGCCACGACTACCCACGACTCAGGGTACACGAGGTCTTGGGTGTTGATATGAAAGGGTCGGGCATGTCTTGAAAGAGGTCTTGAGACTGTTGCCGAATGCTGCGCCGACGTCATGACGCTAGTCTAGAGTCGACATGCTAGCAACTAGTTGGCCGAATGTCCCAGACAGTCGGCAAGACATCAAGACCCCAATAAAACCTCCCCCCTCTTTCTTGGAGCGTGGGAATCAACTTCTCAAATGGAAAAGTCGCTGGGTTATCGTGGCCCAGAGTCGGCTCAGTGTGAACGGGGCTTTAGGCTAGGTTCAGGGTTGCCATATACCCAGAAAAGTCTGGATTTCTCCAGAATTTTGTAGCTATTGCCAGAATTCCAGAATTTTGACGAATATATCCAGATTTTTCATGCTTAGCCAGAAAGAATCCCTTAAAACTTCTAAATTTCCAGAATTTACTGTTTAGTGATTAACTGATTACGTTCAGACGGTTCAGTAAATAATCAGACTACCATATACATCATTGAGTTTCAACTGCTTCGTGTATAAAATAAATACGGACAGTAGCTGTTGAGTTTAAACTTGAAGTCTTGAACAGAAACATTACCCGTACGCTTCTCGTCAAGGTCCCGTACGCTTCTCGTCAAGACCGTGCAGCGGTGCCAGATTGTCCTACTCACCCTCATATGTTTGCCGATTTCAGAGCCAAAATCAGTCTCCTCCACCCCAATAACTGACTTCATATATAGTTATCGTTGAAATGGTTAATTATCGTTGTTTCTTGGCAATAGTTCTGGGTCAGAAGCCGGTAAATACGATGATCTGAGGACGATAATCTGGCAACGGTGTCAAGACGGCAGTCAGTCACGAGTCACGGCAGTACTGTCTCCAAGGTGCCGCAGGAGGAACTACACATTAGGGATTTTGAGTGAAATATACAGAATTACGGTGTGCTTCGAGGGACTGGCAGCGGGATCCGTGGTGGGAGAGGCTGGTAACATCACGGAGGTGTGTTTGACCGAAAAAAGCCGGCGGAGAGTGCTGGGGGAGGCATAGTGGAGGTAATAAGTGCGGAGGTGGAGTGGCCGAGGCGGTGTGTCCATGGCGGCGGTGTCACGTGCAACGCTGGCTAGGCTTCATAACATAGGAAAATGAAAAATCAATTTCGCAAATTCAGTAGGGATTTCATGAAATGACTGATTTCACAGCTTCCCTGTAATATAGTTATAACTGCAAATCAGCTATAAAGTAATTACAGGGCTGAAAATTCATTATCGGCCGATGTGATGAGAAATAAATACCTATGCAGTTATGATGCACTCATGCACTACCCTGAAAATTCTAATAAGGAATTCTACCTAAGAACATTGTGTGACAAAGAGTCCCACCCAGTGTTCAGTGTTAATTATAGATATTAAGTGGAGGTATGACTTTGAGTTGAACTGAATTGAAATATTTACTGTTGTAAAGTACAACAAAGGGGGATGGCTGGTCTTTGCAGACAAACCCCTGACTATAGGCTTGTTAAAAAAAAAATATGAAAAATCTCCATCGCACAAAAATACAAACACAAGTTAACTTCAGTTAACCGTTGACCGTTGATGAGGTTTCAGGCTCTGGTCCGCCGCCGTAGCAGCGCTCCACAGTGCCGCCAACATTATAACATGCAGTAATATTAGCACCGAAAGTTGTCCTCAATTCTCATGTTTGTAAAGTCGTTTGTAAAGTTAACAGAAAAAAGGAAATGGAATGTAAATATTGACAATATTCCTGAGTACACATGCAGTTACCTAGATCACCACCTTGCAGCAAACTTTGGGTACTCTTTAATTAATGGCAGCTATAATGTCATGATTAATGAACCAGGCGACAAGGGAAGGAACGTCATGTATTTGTTTACGACGGAACGGACCGAGATTTACGATCGTATCATCGTGAGCTACGAGCATCCGGACGGTCTTTTGAAAATACATCTTAGTGGTGATCGTAGCCCACGATAAAAAAAAGCGGCGGCTACGAGAGAGCTACTTAGATCTTAGTGGCGGAAAGTTCCGATTCTTTGAACATCCAGCCCCAGGCTCCTGTGTGGGGCACAAAAAAGATGTCAGTGATAAGCATTCATTGTGATGGACGTCTGTTACATCATAAACACAATGCAGGCATCACGTACCTCTTCACCAGCCTCTCATCAACAGAGCGACTGCCGCTGCCACGGCTGGCATCCTCGAGGCTCAGGCTCCTGTGCGGCGTGGAGGAAATAAGAGTCATTGATTTTGGGGATGTAGTGATGGTGTGGCGGTGACTGGTTAGTAAGCTTGCGGGTGTGGTAACCTGGAGTTCACTAGATCAAGTCCCGCCCTCCCCTACAAGTTGACAATAAGCGTTTTCAGTAGTGCCACCCACAAGTCAAACGCAAGCAACAAAAACAGCGTTTGTACTGAAAACGAATCACAGCCCCGCTGCCAGACGACAGGCGCCACCGCCCTTGGGAAAAACTATCGTGTACATAACTCTTCAGACTCAAGTACAGAGTGCACACTGTCGGAAGTAGGAAGATGGAGGAATTCGACGATTTGTTCCTAGAGGATGACTACGGACCCTACAAAACAAGCAATGTAGCATTGAAGGCAATTACTGGAGGCTATCTATAAAATAATGCACACTTTCCGTCATTATTTCCTACATAGCTCATTCACAAAGACATACTAAAAATAATCACATACAAAATATCTTCTGCAGTAACTTCATACAGGTAGGAATCATTGTATTAATTAAGGAATAAGTTTTGTATTTGTGGCTTGGAGGGACGGGTGCGTCGTCTGCCGAGCTCTCCGTCACCCGCTGTTGCGCTGAGCGTACACACCCGCCCCTCAAGCCACAAATACAAAACTTATTCCTTAATACAATGATTCCTACCTGTATGAAGTTACTGTAAAAGATATTTTGTATGTGATTATATTTAGCATGCCTTTGTGAACGAGCTATGTAGGAAATAATGACGGAAAGTGTGGATTACTTTATAGGTAGCCTACTATAATCGCCTTCAATGTTACATTGCTTGTTTTGAAGGGCCCGTTCTCCCTTGAAAAATGACAGTATATTATTATTGTACTTTGTTTGTTCATTGATTTTTCAAATAGGGTGCCGTCATTCATTAAATTACGAGTATTTTTTAATCATGAAACTAGATTATCTCAATCATATATTTGGTACGTGTCTGATACAATGCATGACGTCATGAACAGCCAATCGGGTGAAAGAGGGGCGGAGCTTAGCCAGAATGGAGGAGAGGCTTCTCGGTGCAAGTTGGCCAAGTTAATTTGGACAGACATAGATGGAATCAATAAAATATATCAGCTATGGGTATCTCCAGCCAACTGCAGCCATTTGTTGTTGAGATTATTCCAACGCCAACTCCGGCTATATTGGAATGTGGCACGCTACCCAGAAGCCGACCCTGCTCATGGGTTGTATCTGTAAGAGACAATCCAGAGTGGAAAAGGCCAAGGGGGCGTAGGCTAAGCTCGTGGCTTGAACAAGTCGGTGGATCAGGCTGGGAGGGATTTGGTATGGGAGAGACGCCGGCCGGTATGGAGACTTACTACTCGGAGGGACTCGTGGGAAAGCGTCGTAGGGTGAGCGATGCAGCGCGACCCCCGACACATGCCCCGGTACTGATTGACAGAAGCAAGAAGGTAGCACGTAAGGGTCATTTTTTTTAACTTTCTTTCGCATAAGATGAATTGATTGATTACACAGTTACTTAATAACCACAAACTCTCTCTCTCTCTCTCTCTCTCTCTCTCTCTCTCTCTCTCTCTCTCTCTCTCTCTCTCTCTCTCTCTCTCCCAAATTTTAGACACAGGACACATGTAGCAGTAAGATAAGACCTAAAAATATCGACGGGAACTGCTTTTCTATTTTTTTTTTACAGCAAAGGAAACAGCTCAATGGCCAAAAAAAAGAAGGAAACAATAATAAAAAAAAGTCCGCTATCACTGCTCCTATAAAAAAAAGGTTCAGAGGAGTGGCCGAAAGATAGGTCAATTCCGGGAGGAGAGGTGTCCTGATAATCTCCTTTTGAAAGAGTTCAAGTCGTAGGCAGGAGGAAATACAGATGAAGGAAGATTGTTCCAGAGTTTACCTGCGTGAGGGATGAAAGAGTGAAGATGCTGGTTAACTCTTGTGTAAGGGATTTGGGCAGTATAAGGATGAGCTTGAGTAGAAAGTCGTGTGCAGCGGGACCGCGGGAGGAGGGGAGGCATGCAGTTAGCAAGTTCAGACGAGCAGTCAGCGTGGAAATATCGACAGAAGATAGAAAAAGAGGCAACATTTCGGCGGAATTTAAGAGATAGGAGACTAT